>NC_088229.1:40216181-40281181 GCF_036934945.1 Oncorhynchus masou masou | reverse complement strand
TCTCCTCTCTTCTCTTCTCTTCTCTCCTCTCCCCTCTTCTCTTCTCTCCTCTTCCTCTCTTCTCCTTTCTCATTTCCTCTTCTCTCCTCTTCTCTCCTCATCTCCTCTCTCATCTCTTCTCTTCTTTCCTCTCCCTCTCCTCTTTCATCTGGGCTGCCAGGAAGCCACTCAGTTATAACTAACCATGGTCCACTGATGACCAGGATCACTATGTAATACAACCAAGAAGGGGACAGTTGGGGACAGTTGATGTCAGACAGAAAGGCGAAAGTGGATCTGAGGATAGGGAGGAGGGAGGAGGGAACACAAAAACAATGTGGTGGAGACAGGAGGAGAGAACCCAATAATGTTTGTACAGGCAGACAGTGTACGATATGTGAAGAATGCCTGTCGTTGAATGCGTTGTGAAGGTGTAACGTCAAGGTTTAACGAGGGGATGCTGGTAGCTGACGGGAGAAGGGACATTATTAAACCGCTGTGTTCGGATGTGTTCGCATTGCAGACAGACTGTGTGAACTACGTGAAGATGGTCCACCACTACAACCGCACTCACCTGTACACCTGTGGAACCGGAGCCTTCCATCCCACCTGTGCCTTCGTAGAGGTGGGACAGAAGATGGAGGTAAGAGACGCACACACACACACACACACCTCCAGCTCATCTGCCCTCCTACTATTCCCTGGCTGTACTCCGCCTTGTAACCCCATCTCCTCCTACACACTGCCCCCCCCCCTTTCTCTCTCGCCTCCAGGACCACGTGTTCAGGATCGACCCGTCCAAAATGGAGGATGGGAAAGGGAAGAGTCCATACGACCCCCGTCACCCTGCAGCCTCGGTACTGATAGGTGAGCCCAGCCCCTCAGTTCCCCTCTCCGACGGAGTCGGTGGAAGTTGCTGATAGAGGGTCAAATCCTTTTCCTCCTCCTAACGGTTTAGAATGGGAAGTAGCCAGGTTAATCTGATCCTAGATCAGAGGTCCCTTTGGTGGTTCTAAATGGCACTTCATGTTGTCCATAGCAACCTCATGTTGTCGTCCTCTCCTCCCGTCTCCAAGGTGACGAGCTGTATGCGGGAGTGGCCACTGACCTCATGGGTAGAGACTTCACCATCTTCCGCAGTCTGGGGGGACGACCCTCCATACGCACCGAACAACACGACTCACGCTGGCTCAACGGTGTGTGTGTGTGTGTGTGTGTGTGTGTGTGTGTGTGCGTGCATGCGTGCGTGCGTGCGTGCGTGTGTGTGTGTGCGCGCGTGTGTGTGTGTGTGAACTGTATGTCAAAGTGTGTGTGTGAACTGTATGTCAAAGTGTGTGTGTGTACCTATGTAAGTTAGTGTCGCGGGTACTTTTCGGAAAATTCCTATGAGAACACATTTGTCAGCATGTCTCGGCCCGTGTCTGATTATGTCTCTATCATGCGGTAATATTTTCTATGAGACACACATATAATGCCTCGTGTACGGTGCACTTGGAAAGTATTCAGTCCCTTTGCTATGCTACTCGAAATTGAGCTCAGGTGCATCCTGTTTCCATTGATCCTCCTTGAGATGTTTCTACAACTTGATTGGAGTAGTAAATTAGTAAATTGGAGTAGATTGGACATGATTTGGATCGGCACACAACTGTCTATATAAGGTCCCCCAGTTGACAGCGCATGTCAGAGCAAAAACCAATCCATGAGGTCGAAGGAATTGTCCATAGAGCTCAGAGACAGAGTTCTAGAGTTCCTCTGTGGAGATGGGAAAACCTTCCAGAAGGTCAAGCATCTCTGCAGCACTCCACCAATCAGGCCTTTTATGGTAGAGTGGCCAGAAGGAAGCCACTCCTCTGTAAAAGAAACAAGATTCTCTGATCTGATGAAACCAAGACCTCTTTGGCCTGAATACCAAGCGTCACATCTGGAGGAAACCTGGCACCATCCCTACAGTGAAGCATGGTGGTGGTGGCAGCATCATGCTGTGAAGACGTTTTTCAGAGGCAGTGACCAAGGGAAAGATGAACGGCGCAAAGTACAAATAGATCCTTGATGAAAACCTGCTCCAGAGCACTCAGGACCTCAGACTGAGGCATAGGTTCACCTTCCAACAGGACAACGACCCTACACACACAGCCAAGACAACGCAGGAGTGGCTTTGGGACAAGTCTCTGAATGTCCTTGAGAGGCCCAGCCAGAGCCCGGACTTGTACCCGATTGAACATCTCTGGAGAGACCTGAAAATAGCTGTGCAGCGACACTCCCCGTCCAACCTGACAGAGCTTGAGAGGATCTGCAGGGAAGAATGGGAGAAACTCCCCAAATATAGGTGTTCCAAACTTGTAGCGTCATACCAAAGAAGACTCAAGGCTGTAACTGTTTTAATTTGCAACAATTTCCAAATACCTGTTTTTGTTTTGTCATTATGGGGTATCGTGTGTAGATTGATGACGGTGGGGGGGGGGACGATTTAATCCATTTTAGAACAAGGCTGTAACGTAGCAAAATGTGGAAAAAGCCAAGGGGTCTGAAAACGTTCCTGAATGCACGTTAAGTGCCTAATACAATAGAGCTATAACCCTCGCTATGTCCTTCCCCACCAGAGCCTAAGTTTGTGGGTTCGTTCTGGGTGCCGGAGAGTGAGAACCCAGACGATGATAAGATCTTCTTCTTCTTCCGGGAGACGGCGGTGGAGGCTCAGGGCCTGGGGAAGTCCACCTACTCCCGTATCGGACAGCTCTGCAGGGTGAGAACGCCGCTCAGATTACACCGTGCCTGTATTACACCGTAGCTTAAAGTGTGGCGTATTGTAACGTAGCTAATACTATAGCCATACACTCGTAACCTTTTCCTTAGGCTCTGGCGTACACATACGCTATGCTGTCTGAATGGCACTTTTTTTGTTGCGTACATAAAATTCTTTGATGTTTTAGTATGTACGGCAATGATTTAGTATCACCGGAATATTCACCTTAGAACTTTGGTCTATAATGTTGTTGCAGAATGATATGGGTGGCCAGCGTAGTCTGGTCAACAAGTGGACCACGTTCTTGAAGACTCGTCTCATCTGTTCTGTGCCGGGCAGTGACGGCAGTGACACGTACTTTGACGAGCTCCGTAAGTAGCCGCTACACTCCGAGTGCGTTATCTGATCCTAGCTGTCGCTCCAGGCCCCACCAGAGCGCGGGATTCAACCAATGAAGATTCATCTGAGCTAAATGGACAGAGCCGGGGGGTTATGTTTGTGTTTCTCTGACCTTTGACCTCTACCCTCTGACCGGTGTTCCTCCCACAGGGGATGTGTTCCTGCTGCAGACCAAGGACAGGAAGAACCCTCTGGTCTACACTGTCTTCTCTACCTCCAGGTCAGAGTTCAAACCAGGGGATGGATTGAGTTATTGTGTGCTCTTGTGCTTGTGTGTGCATATGAGTGCTAGTGCATGTGTGTGCGTGTTTGTGTGTTTGTGTTCCTGACTGTGATTGTGTGTTTTATAGTAGGCTATGTCTCTAACTGTGCGTCCCCTGCCTCCCAGCAGCAGTGTATTCAAGGGATCAGCCGTGTGTATCTACACCATGAATGACATCCGCAGGGCCTTCTTGGGGCCCTTCGCCCACAAAGAGGGTCCAAACTACCAGTGGGTCCCCTTCCAGGGCAAAGTCCCATACCCACGCCCTGGCATGGTACGTAGCCTACATCAGTTCAGTAGGAATTTACTGAATAGGACATTTTAACATCAGTAGTTTAGCTCATTAACTATACTAACAATCGCCATTGTGATAGCTCTGTTTGGCCGATGTTAAACCCTGGGCTGAGCCCATGTGACCCGTCTTATCTCATAATAATCTTATAATAACCTCATAATAACCTCTCTGTACTGTTACCCTGTGTGACCCCTTAGTGCCCCAGCAAGACATTCGGCAGCTTCGAGTCCACCAAGGGTTTCCCTGACGACGTGATCCAGTTTGCCCGTCACCACCCTCTCATGTTTAACCCCGTGTACCCCCTGAACCGCCGGCCCGTCTTCCTGAGGACCAACGTAGACTACAGCTTCACCCAGATCGCTGTGGACCGGGTGGGCGCCGCAGATGGGCATTATGATGTCATGTTCATTGGCACAGGTAACCACCTTACTCTTACAGGTGGCCGTGAAGATTCATGCTTAGCCTGGTCCCAGATCTGCTTGTGCTCTCGACAACTCCATTTGCTGTCATTGTCGAGCCAAACAGCAGGAACAGACTGGCACCCAGGGTCATTCATGCCATCCACATGGTACTCTTGACCCTAGGATTCTATGTGTTATACTAAATTGAATGTATGTTACTGAGCAGAGTGTATATTGAATATGGATGGATTGTGGGATCCAGTCTGAAACTCTGTGTGGGTGTGTTGCAGACATAGGGACGGTGCTGAAAGTGATCTCTGTACCGAAAGAGAGCTGGAACAACATGGAGGACCTGCTACTGGAGGAGCTAGAGGTGTTCAAGGTGAGGGGGCCCCATCCATCGTTCTGCTGGTGTCAGAGGAGGCTGGTGGGAGGAGCAAGAGGAGGACTCATTGTGGTTGGAATGGAATAAATTGAGCGCAGTCGAACGTGGTTTCCACGTGTTTGATATTCTTCCACTTATTCCATTCCAGCGTTGACGAGGAGCCTGTCCTCCAATAACACCTCTCACCAGCCTCCTCTGGCTTGTATGTGTATATTTAATGACATGCAAGTCTATGTTTACGTTTCTATTTAAGAGTGTGATACTTAACCGTTTATTCTGCTCTACAGGATGCCTCATCCGTCATCAACATGCAGATATCCTCAAAACGGGTAAGAGTCTCTTAAACCCTAACGTATCATCTTAGGGGCTGCAGAGCAACAACTAGAAGCTAAAAGAGGACATGTGACCAGCTCTCTAATACTGTAATTACAAGATGTTTAATATCAAGTAATTTGACTGTGGGCCACTAACATTTCTCCGCTCTTTCTCTGTCCACAGCAACAGCTGTATGTGGGCTCAGACACGGGTCTGGCCCAGGTTCCTCTGCATCGCTGCAGTATCTATGGGAAGGCCTGTGCTGAGTGCTGCCTGGCCAGAGACCCCTACTGCGCCTGGGACGGCACCTCCTGCACCCGCTACCTACCCAACACCAAACGGTAAACAAATACACAAACTCGAACTTACGACCCAGCATGCTACCTACCCAACACCAGACCGTAAACAAATACACAAACTCGAACTTACCACCCAGCATGCTACCTACCCAACACCAGACGGTAAACAAATACACAAACTCGAACGTACGACCCAGCATGCTACCTACCCAACACCAGACGGTAAACAAATACACAAACTCGAACTTACGACCCAGCATGCTACCGACACAACACCAGAAGGTAAACAAATACACAAACTCGAACTTACGACCCAGCATGCTACCTACCCAACACCAGACGGTAAACAAATACACAAACTCGAACTTACGACCCAGCATGCTACCTACCCAACACCAAACGGTAAACACGCTAGTTATCCAACTGTTGAACCATAACCAACTTCCTCCACCACCTTTAAAACTGTAAACTCACCAAACCTGATCCGCTATAACCAGCCAAATCTAAACACCCCAAACCCTACTCATACAAGCCCCAGCTGACTACACTCTTAGAAAAAAAGGGTTCCTAAAGGGTTTTTTCAGCTGTCCCCATAGGAGAAACCTTTTTGGTTCCTGGTAGAACCCTAGTCACTATCATCCCAAGTGATCAGACAGACATATCTGTCCTTGTTCTCCAGGCGTTTCCGTCGTCAGGACGTGAGGAATGGAGACCCCAACACCCTGTGTTCAGGAGGTAAGACTCTTTCACTCTGCACTAAGTCTGAACTCAGGACTCACAAACTGAGCTCTGAACTCAGACTCATAAATCATGCTGATATCAATGGGAGACTAGACAAACGTTTTTCAGTTACGCACTCGGATTTCAAGTTTCGGATTCGGGAAACACTGTGCCAAGGAGCTAACTCTCTCTCCCATGCTCCCACCCAGAGAGGGCAGGGTGATTAGTGTGAATCTGTGCCATAATCTCTCTTTGAGCCATATGAGACGAGTCACACAAAAAGCATGACGTGACGATTCCACACAATTATGTCATATCGTTACTCGGTGAGGGTGTTGCGCAAGACAGGGAAAGGTCAGTGGGATTATCTCAGAGTTTGGCTGTGACAAGGGACAAAACGGCACACAATCACATGGTGATTACCTTACACTTTTTTTACTGCTTGGAATAATATGTTGGCCACCTCAAGACTGTAAAATAAATATACAATTGTAATCTCACATTAGCTCACGTTATCTGATGGTGTGTATCGCCCACTGTAGACCACCACAAGCACCGGGTGGCAGAGAGGAGGCTGTTCGGGGTGGAAGGGAGCAGCACCTTCCTGGAGTGTATCCCCAAATCCCTGCAGGCCAGAGTGACCTGGACCTTCCAGAAACAACCCCACAACGCCAAGGAAGAGGTAAAAGGCAAAATCACAGTTCAGAGACATACTGTTTTCAAGGATTTTTGGTTCACATTGACTGTTTCAAGCTCTAATACTCCGCTGTGTGTGTTTCTGTCTGTGTGTGATGTCATCCAGCCGCGTCTGGATGACCGTGTGCTTCAGACAGAGCGGGGGCTGTTGGTGAGGAGGGTACTGAAGCGGGACGTGGGCCTCTACCAGTGCCACGCCATGGAGCACGGCTTCACCCAGACCCTACTGGGCATCACCCTGGAGGTAGTACCCTCCTCCTCCTCTTCCTCCCCGCCCGCCGACCCTCTCCTTCGATTGGACCCCCGCAGCGGAGGCGGCGGCCCACCTTCCACCAATCAGAAGCTGTGGTACCGGGACTTCATGCAGCTGGTGGACCACCCCAACCTCAGCACCGTGGATCAGATCTGTGAGCAGGTGTGGGCGCGCAAGAGCGCCCAATCGGACAAGAGCTTCCCGTCTTCTCCCGACAAACAGGCCCCGCCCATCGGTCCCGTGGTCCGGCCCCCTAACAAGAAGTGGAAGCATCTGCAGGACATCCGCAAGGGGAGGAACCGCCGAACCCACGACGGGAAACCCTCCCCACGAGCACCACGCAGCGCAGGGGAGTGACAACAGAGAGAGAGGAGAGAAAGAAGGAGAGAGACTGAGGGTGGCGAGAGAGGGAAGAGAGGGAAGAGAAGGAAGAGAAAAAGAGAGAGACAGAGACTGATAGAGACCAAGGACTTCTGGAGGGTGTCAACACATACACAGCACCTCCTTCTTTGTGAATATTTATCTTCCGACACCCCACTAGCTACTGCCCCA
Organism: Oncorhynchus masou masou; assembly: GCF_036934945.1. NCBI lineage: Eukaryota > Metazoa > Chordata > Actinopteri > Salmoniformes > Salmonidae > Oncorhynchus > Oncorhynchus masou. The sequence continues at coordinate 40,273,882 of NC_088229.1, read as the reverse complement.
TGATGCTTCACTCTGCCCTGACCCCTGACCCCCGATTAGCTTGTACCGCCCCTTATTATTCCCCCTATTTTAATTCTCTGTCCCAGCTCTCAATCCCTTTGGGTGTGCTCTCCTGGAGAACTTCTGATGGAGACCTCACCTCTACAGAATAGACTGAACAGAGTCCCCAAGTTAAAAGATGGCTCAGTGTATGTCACTCAATCTCTCAACTGGAAATACAACTGGCTCGTAACCGGAATATCCGAATGGAAAAAGACACACATACACACCACAGGAGGTTGGTGGCACCTTAATTAGGGAGGACAGGCTTGTGGTAATGACTGGAGTGGAATCAGTGGAACGGTATCAAACACATGGTTTCCAATTGTTTGACGTCATTTCATTTGCTCCGTTTCCGGCCGTGTTTATGAGCCGTCCTCCCCTCAGCAGCCTCCTGTGATACACGTTTACAACCCAAGATGACAGTACCTTTGATGACACGGACTACAAATTGTGAGATAGGACAAAAACAATGGGCTCCGCAGACCTCCAAACGCACATTGATCAACTTAGGTATAATCACATTTCACGTGTTTTGCAAAGAGAGCATAACGTAGATGTGTACTTTGTGACAGATGCAGTCTTTGATATTCTTTTTTTTGGTCCAAACCACTACAGATAGGAGAAAGCACTACTGTCATTCCAGGGTATAGAGAGAGCTGTTACAATGAGGTGAGATTCTGAAGCCGAGAGAGAGAGAGTGTACAGGATCAATACAATGGTTCCATTGTGATTCTATTTTACAAAATGGCTGACAAGGTAGAGGAAGTGGGCGATGTTCTACCTGTATGTTTATGGGGTGACAAGGTAGAGAAAGTGGGCGATGTTCTACCTGTATGTTTATGGGGTGACAAGGTAGAGGAAGTGGGCGATGTTCTACCTGTATGTTTATGGGGTGACAAGAAAAATGTTTTGTGTTTTATTTAGTCATTTATTTAAATGATCTGTGTGTATTTTCTGACTCTGATGACTTGTGTTGTGTGCTGACACATTTACATGGGGGGAGATGGTTGAGATGGTTCAAGTGACAGGCTGCACAACATCAATGTGGACGTGGCCAAACAATAGTGGGCTTTGAATACGACGTCCCAACTTTGGGCAAAAAGCATGATATTTATATGTGAAAAGAAAACATCTCGATTTTTTTTTTTATTCCAAATGGTACATACATGGTTCTTTTAGGCTTACACTGTTTGCCTAGGTAAATGATCAGTAGCTGTGTGTGTGCGTGCGTGCGTGCGTAAATAAATACATAAACGTCCCTCCCTCCTGTGCTGTGTCTGTAGGCCCATCTCTGAGTGTCATTTTTACAGCATGTCTTTGATGCCTTCAGTTCAGCGAAACACATTTGTCCTCGGTGAAATGGTGTGAGTAGATCGCCACCTAGTTTCCTTTCCGTGTATAGGCCTGGTCCGTTGACTTCCTACGGTACGATTCAATACAGTCTGTTGTCGGCTTCTTAAAATAAAAACGTGCTTTAAATGTTTCTCCTTTTACCAGTGAAGTCTGTGAGAGCGTACAGATGTGAGGAATCCCGCCTTTTATTTATAGCTGCTTAATAAAGGTGTAATTATTAACTTTTGAATGACTGAGGCCAATAAGTTAGGTGGGCTGTAGTTTTGTGCTCTCCAATTGCATGATCAAGGTTAGGGACTAGACGGTGCACAATGGAGACTTTGGCTGCCTATCTGAATGGCACTCAGGGCCCATAGGGTCCTGGTCAAAAGTAGTGCACCATATAGGGAATAGAGTGCCATTTGGGAGACACCTTTTGAGAGGCGAGAGGGTCTTGTGTTCAATATGTTCAATATGGTTATCCTATGTATTCATGTGCACAAATAAGCTAATATGTTGTGGTGGATATTTCTTTCTTCTTTTCATGTAGAGACTTGGGGCTCTATTCAATCTGTATCGATGAAGCGTTACAGAATGCGCGACAGAAACCTAAAGGCGATTTCCAATTGAGGTGACAAATGCAGTGTTTACTGTGAACGCAGTCTCTGCTAATGCGGGGATGTTGCTTTTAAATTGAAATCAAGCTGTCACGCTAAACTACAGCCTTACCGATTGATTGGAGCCCTTGCAGTTGTACCATACACGTTCTGCAAAAGCTATCATCATTCAAAAAAACACTCGGTAAATGTTGATCCGTTTGTCCAATTTGCATCATTGTTCTTCACGCTGCCCTCCAACCGCTGATCCTTTCTATTCCATGCTATGTTACGCACCCCAAGTGTGTGTGTGTGTGTGTGTGTGTGTGTGTGTGTGTGTGTGTGTGTGTGTGTGTGTGTGTGTGTGTGTGTGTGTGTGTGTGTGTGTGTGTGTGTGTGTGTGTGTGTGTGTGTGTGTGTGTGTGTGTGTGTGTGTGTGTGTGTATGCGTGCTTGCGTGTGTGTGTTTGGAGGAAAGGAGAGCTCTTTACATATTGGCTTAGGAGGAGAGGTAGTCTGTCGAAGCAGTTCAAAGTTCAGAGGCCAAAGTTGACATGGTGCACTGTATTACTTCCAGAGTTCTTTGTGGATTGTTGTGCCGGATTGTTTTTGATTAACACAATAAAGTGCCCAGTTACTTTACATCTGAGTAGTTTATTGTCATATTGCATAGCTTAACATCTACTGTTTTATACACTACTGAGTATTACAGCACAGCGATGGCTGCATTCACACAGGCAGCCCATTTCTTATATTTTTTTCACTTATTGTTTTTTTTTGTTGTGGAATCAGATCTGCGCTGAAAAGTAAATGATGTGAAAAGATCTAATGTGATTGGTCAAAAGACCAATTAGTGGGAAAAACATCAGAATTGGGCTGCCTGTGTAAACGCAGTCTATAGTCTTCAGGCTTGCTGCCTTATGTTAATGGGCAACAAGGATGACATTCCTATTTCGTACACAGGGTGGCGTCACTGTATTTACAGAGAGTTGGGGAATGTACCCTGGAAATGTAGTTTATCAAGCTACCAGGCCCGTTCCAGCCGATCACATTTGACAAGTCACCGCCCTTCAGTGTGTTGCATTATGGGGAAAGAAATTGTCAGACTGAACTTTACAAAAATCATGTGATCAAAAATCATGAAGTTGACTGCAAGTTTCTGCAGTTTCACTCCACCGACTTCATTCTGCAGCTATGGCTTGCGTTGTGGGAGGCGTTGTTGTCAACCAATCCTTCTTCTTTTTGAATCACGCGGGCGTGACCAAATACATGACTGAAACCAGTGTATATACAGTGGATATATACAAATGAATGTGATGTTTGAGGCTCTCTCTTACTAATTGAGTGTACAATGTACACACATAAGATTTCAGTTAGTGATTGTGTGATATAGGGGTGACGATTAAAAAATAAATATATATATATATATATATATATATAAACAATGGCAGTGCCTGTTGGAAAACCACATTAGTGTCCAAGTTTCAGCTGTCGCAGATGCACGTTCCTCGACTTTACTTCTTGCTTTTACCACTCAGACACACCCAGTGACTTCACACTTGGAAGAAGTCAAACTACACTACATCTACCCTTAAGAAGAAAATAGTTTACTGAAGTTGCCGAAAAGGAAAGGAAATTCTTGCCTACTTCACCCATGTTTAGCTACACTGCTACATGGCAACAAAAAAAAGTAATTAACCACTGAAAATACCTACCTGGGTTTGAATGTAGTTCAACTTCCACTGAGCTACTGCAAAATGTAGTTAAATCACTAGTTGAATTATATGTAGGTCACTACTCCCCAACACTGTTAACAGAAGAGAGGTTGACTGTTGACTGTACTGTGAGGAACTGTGAGTCCCTTTTGACTCACATCTCCCCATTATCTACAAACAAATCTGTGCTGTCATGTCCCCCAATACCTTACATCCCACCACTGCCCCTTAACCTTTCATAGTGACATTCTCCAGGAGGGGCTGCTGTGGGAAAGGAGGGGGGGCGGGGGGTAGTGGAGCAACCATCCAAACATTATGACTCACATTCTTCATAGAAATATCACAATGACCCTGCTGTCACCGCTGAACCCAACTTTTCCCAGCTTGGAATGTTCATGCCCATGCGACATACAGCCACGAGCGCGTGCACACACATGCACGGACGCATGCACGGACGCACGCACATACACACACACACACACACACACACACACACACACACACACACACACACACACACACACACACACACACACACACAGAATGCAGTTATAAACACATGTATTACTCAAACTGGGAACCCATTAGCCCCCCTCTGTGTCCCTTACTTTGCTTGTTAGTAGAGCAGGGATCGGTATGTATGTATGTACTCATGGGCCGGGGGGTCCGTGGGGTCCGAGGACCAGCAGGCCTAATTGAGGACTCATTTCCGCAGGGTTACAGAGGGGCTTAGATTAACATGCAGGTGAGTACCCCATGCCCCCCCCCCCACCTGAGAACAATTATGGGGCACACTCAGGGAGGCAAACAGTGCACCAGCCTGTTACAGGATAGCCTCCCCCCCCAACATACCTCTTCGAAACGTTTTTACAATTCTACAGCTGATTTGCCACACTGGTTAAAATAGGACAGTAAGTGCCTATTTCAGTGATCCTAAGAGAAAGCTAACTACATCATGAAGGATCTTTATTGCACCTTGATTTGTATTTACCCTTTATCTGAACAAATTCTTCTTGACAATGACGGCCTACCAAGAGGCAAAACGCCTCCTGTGGGGATAGGGGCTGAGATGAAAAAAAATTAAAAAGTAGGACAAAACATACCTCATGACAAAAGAGACGCCACAACAACATGAAGAGAGACCTAAGACGACAACATACTGTATGTAGCATGGCGGCAAGCACAACTTGACAACACAACACGGTAGCAACACAACATGACAACAACACAACATGGTAGCAACACAACATGGTAGCAACACAACATGACAACATGGTAGCAGCACAAACATGGTACAAACATTGCGAGGCACAGGCAGCAAGAAGGTAGAGACAACAATACATCACGTGAAGCAGCCACACGTGTCAGTGTGATCGAGTCTTTGAATGTAGAAATGGAGATCAAACAGTCCAGTTTGAGTGTTTTTTTGCAGCTTGTTCCAGTCGCTAACTGCAGCGAACTGAAAAGAGGAGCGAACCCAGGGATGTGTGTGCTTTGGAGACCTTATACCGGAATGAGACTGGCAGAACGGGTGCTGTATGTGGAGGATGAGGTTTGCAGTAGGTATCTCAGATAGGGGGGAGTGAGGCCTAAGAGGCATCAACCAGTGAGTCTTGCGCTGGTTATACAGAGATGACCAGTTTACAGAGGAGTATAGAGTGCAGTGATCTATAAGGAGCATTGGTGGCAAATCTGATGGCCAAACGGTAAAGAACATCTAGCCGCTCCAGAGCTTCCTTACCTGCCGATCTAAAAATTACGTCTCCATAATCTAGCATGGGTAGCATGGTCATCTGAATCAGGGTTAGTTTGGCAGAGACAGCGAGTGGGAGACGGAGAGAGAGAGAGAGAGAGAGAGAGCGTCATCTGGCAGAGAGACAGAGGAGACTGAGGCAAGTGACTTCTACATCCAGCAGTCATCCTAGACCCAGAAGAATCACATCTCTGTCTCTCACTCAATTATTTAATCACTGTGCTTCGCTGCCTGAGGAGAGGCCAAGTCTCTTCATTGACTGTGTATTACTCACTGGTTTTCCATGACTTTTTAGTGTAGCTTACTTACTTAGCTTATTGTTGTTGTTTTTTTCATTACTCAAGGAGCCAATAAGTGAGAGTGGAAGGACTCGGAAATGTGCTGAGCTGGTTTATATGCGAGTTGAATGTAAACGTGCGTTTCAGTGTGTATCCATGGGTTTAAATATGCAGTCTGAGTCAGTGACGTGCAGGCAGGGTAGGCAGGGTAGGCAGGGCTTACCCTGTGTTATTCAAATAAAAAATACAAATATGATTCTTGTGGTTTTTATGCTAGAATTCTCCAAATGTGCTAAAACTGCATTAAAACCTCAGGATAAGTGCCACAGTTTTCATTCCTTCCTTTCCAGCCATTCGAATCGATTCAAATCGTTGGCACGAACAGCTGTCCTTGACCCCAGTCACTGCTGATGGACTGGGTCAGCGTAGGCGTCGCTGCTTTGCCTCGCTTGAAGAAGCTCCATTCGTTGCATTGAGACGATTTATTCATATATCACAAAAACAACCTGACAAATGGACACTATACCGCACCTGAAAATGTCTCCAGGTTGTAGGGATCGAAGAGTGCAACGTCGACTATATATACACAGGAGCTCCTCACTTTATTCATGACAGGCGACTACCATCTCCCTCACTGCTAGCTGTCGGGTGAACAGTGAGAACTGGACGTTCTACTTGTCTGAAATGTCATTACCAATTACATTTTTCTTACCCAGACTTGGACATTTACCTGGACGTACTGGGAATGGGGATTCTTCTGCCACTCAATGTGGGCCAGAGCCTTGACTTCTACACGATGGATGCGACTGACTGCAACAATTTTACTTGCGTGGCTGCATGGGGGTGCACTCTCACGGAATGATTCTGCTCTCCGACCGTCTGGATGCCCTAATGGATGAAACTGCCTGTTTGCTGAGTGGGAGATACTGTTTGTGTGTGTGTGTGTGACTTTTTGTGTCAGTTTGAAAATGGAATAAAATGAGACATTGGGGATGCGCCTTCCATATGAAAGTGGGCCTGCTGTTTGCATGCAGAATTATATCAATGACAAGGGGTCTGCTGTGTCTTCCACAATGCTGTCACTGAGAGTTCACCCTGAAGGAAAGACAAATGGACTTAGTTTGCAAGTAAAGGGAAGCCTAAATGCATTTCCTTTGCAATTTACCGGTTATGCTACTGTTGAATGAAGCTGAGAATACAGAACATCCCTTTGATGCATTTGATTTATCAAGCTAGAATTTTGTTTTAGAGCTTTTTTGACGTTTGGAATGACATTTTTCAGTCATTTCAGTTGTTGATATGGAAATTTCAGAAGAACCTTCTTTATCATGCAGCCAGGTCATTTTGTTTGTCCTGTGGGGGTCGGAAAATGCCTTCAAAACCGTCCACTAGGGGCAACAGTGAGTGATATTATCATCAAGTTGGCTTGATTTTTGCTAGGGTGATGTGGATGGGCCATGAGTCTGGATCAGAAGGTTGCGTGTTCGATCCCAGTTGTGGACACTGCTTTTTTATTTTTGTGTTTAACCCTTTCCCAAACCTTAACCCTAACCTGAACCAGGAGGAATGAGTGCCTAAACCTAACCCTTAACTTCGAAAATTGACATTTGTAGCAACTTCGGAAATGAACGTTTGGAGAACATGGATGAATGTAGTGACACTGTGAGAACTTGTTTTTCTTATGTGTATTATGTGTGTGTAATAATATTTCACACAATGAAAATTGTTTGTCAGTTTCATTAAATAGCCTATGTCACTCTGGTTGTTGGCGCTATCTGTTGCATGGTGAACTTGGGCTTTATCAAGGTTTATTTGTGAGTAAATCTGCCTTTGATAATAGCCTGTGCCCACCGACATCCCCGCACGTCACTGGTCTCGAATCCCACCGGCCTCTCTGGTTAAGTTTTAAAGAGAGGACCAGTGTTCAGCGGTACGTTGGGCACCTGGACCAAACTTCCCACAGGCTTCTCTGACAGTTTTTATAACGTGACAGAAAGATTTATTTTCCTCTCAATGCTTAACCTGGACGCATGAAAGTCATTAAACCTAAGCAGGAAAAAACCCTGGAAAGTCTCTCACTCTCCCTCTCATTCCCGCACTTGTGTATTGTAACAACTACTTAACAACCCCCCTCCCACCACCACTACCACCCCACCCCACCCACACACACAGCTATACAAAGGGAGTGACCAAGCAGCAACAGGTCTAGTGATTAATGGTTCTAATTAGCATTAATTACCTCCCTCTTGTTGGAGTGATTAACCCCATTGTGTGGTGTTGGGGAGAGTGTTGACATAAAGGAGACAGGGTTTCAGTGTCAGCCTTCTCTCAGTCCCCTCCCCTCTCCGGCCCTGAGCCCTGGGCAAAAATGAAAAACAAAAACGACTTGCTATTTGCTATAAGTATTCTCATGGCTTGCTAGAGCATTGTCAAGCGGCTGCACAGTGGTCTAAGCGAGTTCTCGCCCAGTGCTGGGCAATTCTTATTTTTATTTTTTAGTGAGCACAGAGGTAGGCATGTATTGACGTTCCCAGGACCTTTTCAAACATCCAAAATCCAAGTCTATTTCTAGTGATCAGGCTGCTCTGCCGCCCGCTGCAACGCCACAAAACCCAAACCACAACAGAAAGTGTTTCTTCAAAAAACAAACAGGGAGAGGTGGGCAGAGAGCGAGGGAGGAGAGGGAGGAGAGGAGAGTACAAAGAGCAGAGTGTGTGGGGGGGGGGGGGGTTGGGGAGAAGCATGAGGGTGCTTACACAGCCGCTAGAGCAGTTTACACAGAACGGATGGAAACCTTACCTCAAATTACCACTTTAAATGATTCTGTTTCGTTTGGGCTTGAACAACATTATCTTAAAGGATCGGATGGATGAGCTGCTGAATAGATGTTAGTTGGTGGGGGGGGTAATGTCATGGGAAATAATGTGGTGTCATCCAGCTGTCTGCTTCTCTGTGATATGGAGTATCTGTGGTCTCATCTCTGAGGGTTAGGTCCAGACCACCGACCTGGTCTCAGAGCATTTTGTGTTATGCTGTACATTAATCCATCTCTCTTGAATGATATGTTACGTTTCGTGTGGGATGTATTCATTTGTGGATATCCATCACCCATTTTGTATGATATGTTATTGTAATATTTTACAAATTCTAGTTAGGTGGCTTAGGAGTTAGGTTAAAGGGTAAATGGTTGAGGTTAGGGTTAGGGGAAGGGTTAACTCACAGGGTTAATGTAAGGGTTAGTGTTAGGGGAAGGGTTAGCTAAGTAGTTACAAAGTAGCTAAAAAGTAGTAAGTAGTTGAAAAGTTGCTAATTAGCTAAAATGACAAGGTTTTCTGTGATGAGATTCAAACTCGCAACCTTTGGGTTGCTAAACATTCACATTATACGCCGACCCATCCATTCTACTTTAGTTTTTGCTTTAAGTAACCATCTGTCTTATGTAACCATATCAAACGTAACATATCCCACTCATTTGAGTGTCCCGGACATACATTTACTATGTTACACCACGTGACCAAAAGTATGTGGACACCTGTTCGTCGACCATCTCATTCCAAAATCAGGGGCATTAATACGGAGTTGGTCCCCCCTTTGCTGCTATAACAACCTCCACTCTTCCGGGAAGGATATCCACTAGGAACATTGCTGTGGGGACTTACTTCCATTCAGCCACAAGAGCATTCGTGAGGTCGGGAAACTCTGTTGGGCGATTAGGCCTGGCTGTCAGTCGTTCCAATCCATCCCAAAAGTTCCAATCTTAACAAACCATATCTGTATGGACCTTGCTTTGTGAATGGGGGCATTGTCATGTGGAAACAGGAAAGGGCCTTCCCAAACTGTTGCCACAAAGTTGGAAGCAGCGAATAATCTAGAATGTCATTGTATGCTGAAGCATTAAGATTTCCCTTCACCAGAACTAAGAGGCCTAGCCCGAACCATGAAAGACAGCCCCAGACCATTATTCCTCCTCCACCAAACTTTACAGTTGCCACTATGCATTCGGGCAGGTAGCGTTCTCCTAGCATCTGCCAAACCCAGATATGTCCATCGGATTGACAGATGGTGAAGCATGATTCATCACTCCAGAGAATGCTTTCCCACTACCCCAGCGTCCAATGGCAGCGAGCTTTACACCACTCCAGCCAACACTTGGCATTGCGCATGGCGATCATTCTCTAACTATCCATTCCACCAATGACTTCACATTTGTGCAGTGATGTACTTTTCAAAGCTATACAAACTCTGTGCTGCTTTTCGCTCCATTGAACTGTGCTGTGTAAAGTAGACAGAGCAGGGCAGTATGTTTGAGCTACTGTAATAGATTTGACAGGAAGATATGGCTATTGTGGACAATGCTTACGGCAGTGCCCACACCCACAGGAAGGAAGTAGCAGGAGAACGTGATGCTCTGAACTGGACACATCCTGTGACTACAATGAAGAACGCTTAAGTGAGCTGTGACGACTATGACGTGGGGGAAATGATTTGAATCATAAGCCATTCATTATTAATTAACGCTGGATTCAATCCGTATCGCGGAAGACCCGAGGTTAAAATGTAAAGATCATTTCCCATTGAGCCGACATATGCAGTGTTTACCGTGAATGCAGTCTCCACTATAGCCATATTGCCTTTAATTGTCAATTGCGCTATTGGTGGCTGTGTTGTTGCTCAGATGGTGCAGTTATCACAGGACAGGAGTCACACACTGCCTGTTCCTGCTCTCGCACTCTTACCCAGCCTGCAGCCCACTTTGGTCATTAGTCCTGAGAAAACACACGCACGTGCACACGCACACGCGCACGCCAAATGCACAGGGTCCCACTCGGGTGATTAACTGACTCCTGATGGACCCAAGGTGCCCTGTTCCCTAAACAGGAAGAGAACAGGAAGTGGGTCATAAGTGTGTGTGACGGTAAACAACCCGCAGACAGTATTTGTGTTGTCTAATCGACTTCCTGTAAAAGAATTTAGTCAGGCGATGTTTACCTCCAATACGCTGTCTAATGGACCAGGTGCTATGGTTGTTGTTCTGGTTCACCGGAGGGCTCCACGGAGCAGGCTCGGTTCGCAGTATACTGACTACCAGTCTCATGCACTGAGAGATTCCCATATTGGCCCAGGACACATGCATGTCAGTAAATTACAAGAGTTCTTCCCAGTAAGACATGTCCTAGGAAGAACGAAATTGCGAAAAATGATCAATGATCAATGGTGAATGTACAGCCAAAATGTGTCATTATCGGTACGAAAAGCTCCGCCTCAGCAATAGTTGCACAGCATGAGGTTTTCTATCGAAGGCACTGAGATGTTGGGAAATAATTACAGAGTTGGGTTAGGATTGTGTGGTCGATGTGTGATGAAGACAGAGCTGAGGTGGCCACAACAATGTTGGTCTCTACCACAGGAGGTTGGTGGCACCTTAATTGGGGAGGACGGGGATTGTGTGCAATGGCTGGAGAGGAATGGGTGGAATGGTATCAATGTTTTCCATGTGTTTGATGCCATTCCATTCGCTCCCTTCCAGCCATTATTGTGAGCAGTCCTCCCCTCAGCAGCCTCCACTGGTCTCTATTGAGAACCAAAGTAAATGTATGTGGTCAGATTGGCTATGTGTAGATGACCACAATATGTTGGTCTGGTCTCGACAGACAGCCAAAGTAATGTAAGTGGTCAAATGAATAATAACTACAGTCGACCATAGAGACTGATGCCATAATGCTGTACAGTAGGAATGTTTTGCTCATGCATGGCCACAGTGTTAATAATGGAACAGATTGAGAGAGTGCGTAGGAGCTGTCCACAGCAGACCCAGTTCTCGCTCCCCCTAATTTGTGACGCAATGTGAAAGTCTTCCCTCGCTCCCTCCAGGGAGGCGTGGGGCCAAAAACCAGACCCCTCCGTGAGATGAATTACCCCCACCTCCCTTTCTACCGCCTTCCATCCCTCCTTCCATCTGTCCCCTCATGGTGATTCATCTTAAATCTTTCACAGTGGAGCCTGCATAGCGACTTACTGTGAGACAGTAGGCCCATAGCCCAGCTCTGTCTGTCTGACGGACCCGGAGCCTTTACTTGTTATGCCTCTCATGTTACTGGTTCCCCCCAGTCATCTGTCCCTCACACTCAACCACACACCACTAAGAACAAACTGCAGGGGAGAGGGAGGACGTGGCCCTGGACCCAGTGACAGTAACGCAGGCCTGGGATCAGGGATGGAAGGATGGAATATGTCATATCAGTCCAGTAGATCAGTCCCATAGACTGATCAGTCCCAGTCCCAGTCCCATAGACTGACCGACGTACAGTGCCTTGCAAAAGTATTCGCCCCCTTGAACTTTGCGACCTTTTGCCATATTTCAGGCTTCAAAAATAAAGATATAAAACTGTATTTTTTTGTGAAGAATCAACAACAAGTGGGACACAATCATGAAGTGGAACGACATTTATTGGATATTTCAAACTTTTTTAACAAATCAAAAACTGAAAAATTGGGCGTGCAAAATTATTCAGCCCCCTTAAGTTAATACTTTGTAGCGCCACCTTTTGCTGCGATTACAGCTGTAAGTCGCTTGGGGTATGTCTCTATCAGTTTTGCACATCGAGAGACTGACATTTTTTCCCATTCCTCCTTGCAAAACAGCTCGAGCTCAGTGAGGTTGGATGGAGAGCATTTGTGAACAGCAGTTTTCAGTTCTTTCCACAGATTCTTGATTGGATTCAGGTCTGGACTTTGACTTGGCCATTCTAACACCTGGATATGCTTATTTTTGAACCATTCCATTGTAGATTTTGCTTTATGTTTTGGATCATTGTCTTGTTGGAAGACAAATCTCCGTCCCAGTCTCAGGTCTTTTGCAGACTCCATCAGGTTTTCTTCCAGAATGGTCCTGTATTTGGCTCCATCCATCTTCCCATCAATTTTAACCATCTTCCCTGTCCCTGCTGAAGAAAAGCAGGCCCAAACCATGATGCTGCCACCACCATGTTTGACAGTGGGTATGGTGTGTTCAGGGTGATGAGCTGTGTTGCTTTTACGCCAAACATAACGTTTTGCATTGTTGCCAAAAAGTTCAATTTTGGTTTCATCTGACCAGAGCACCTTCTTCCACATGTTTGGTGTGTCTCCCAGGTGGCTTGTGGCAAACTTGAAACAACACTTTTTATGGATATCTTTAAGAAATGGTTTTCTTCTTGCCACTCTTCCATAAAGGCCAGATTTGTGCAATATACGACTGATTGTTGTCCTATGGACAGAGTCTCCCACCTCAGCTGTAGATCTCTGCAGTTCATCCAGTGATCATGGGCCTCATGGCTGCATCTCTGATCAGTCTTCTCCTTGTATGAACTGAAAGTTTAGAGGGACGGCCAGGTCTTGTTAGATTTGCAGTGGTCTGATACTCCTTCCATTTCAATATTATCGCTTGCACAGTGCTCTTTGGGATGTTTAAAGCTTGGGAAATCTTTTTGTATCCAAATCCGGCTTTAAACTTCTTCACAACAGTATCTCGGACCTGCCTGGTGTGTTCCTTGTTCTTCATGATGCTCTCTGCTCTTTTAAGAACCTCTTGATACTCCCCATCCCGGATCCGGGATCGTGAATAAAGCCTCAGGCTCATTAGCATAACGCAACGTTAACGATTTCTGAAAATCGCAAATAAAATGAAAATAATGCGCCTGCTCTCAAGCTTAGCCTTTTCTTAACAACACTGTCATCTCAGATTTTCAAAATATGCTTTTGAACCATAGCAATTCACTAATTTGTGTAAGAGTATGCAAAGCTAGCTTAGCATTTTGAGTAGCATTTAGCACGCAACATTTTCACAAAAACCAGATAACCAAATAAATAAAATCATTTACCTTTGAAGAGCTTCGGATGTTTTCAATGAGGAGACTCTCAGTTACATAGCAAATGTTCAGTTTTTCCTGAAAGAATCTTTGTGTAGGAGAAATCGCTCCGTTTTGTACATCACATTTGGCTACCGAAACGAACCGAAAATTCAGTCACCAACAACGTCAAACTTTTTCCGAATTAACTCCATAATATCGACCGAAACATGGCAAACGTTGTTTGGAATCAATCCTCAAGGTGTTTTTTCACATATCTCTTCATTGATATATCGTTCGTGGAAGCCTGCTTTCTTCTCTGAATTCCATGGAAAAATACTTGCAGCTGAGGTTTGCGCACCAATTTCGGAGCAGGACACCGGGCGGACACCTGGTAAATGTAGTCTCTTATGGTCAATCTTCCAATGATATGCCTACAAATACGTCACAATGCTGCAGACACCTTGGGAAAACGACAGAAAGGGCAGGCTCATTCCTCTCGCATTCACAGCCATATAAGGAGACAATGGAAAACGGAGCCTCAAAAATCCTGCTGATTTCCTGGATGCCGTTTCATCTTGGTTTTGCCTGTAGCTCACGTTCTAGGACACGCACAGAGAATATCTTTGCAGTTCTGGAAATGTCAGAGTGTTTTCTTTCCAAAGCTATCAATTATATGCATAGTCGAGCATCTTTTTGTGACAAAATATCGCGCTTAAAACGGGCACGTCTTTTTATCCAAAAATGAAATAGCGCCCCCATAGCATCAAGAGGTTAACGGACCTCTGAGACTATCACAGTGCAGGTGCATTTATACGGAGACTTGATTACACACAGGTGGATTGTATTTATCATCATTAGTCATTTAGGTCAACATTGGATCATTCAGAGATCCTCACTGAACTTCTGGAGAGAGTTTGCTGCACTGAAAGTAAAGGGGCTGAATAATTTTGCACGCCCAATTTTTCAGTTTTTGATTTGTTAAAAAAGTTTGTTGTTGATTCTTCACAAAAAAATACAGTTTTATATCTTTATGTTTGAAGCCTGGAATGTGGCAAAAGGTCGCAAAGTTCAAGGGGGCCGAATACTTTCGCAAGGCACTGTATAACGTTCACTCAGGGGACCTCTTTACTTGCTCTTGTCCTTTGGACCTGACTAACTATGATGAGTTACGTTACTAATATAATTTTCTATATGTGATACTTTGCGCTAGACGGGATACAGTTTGTGACTCAGGCTGCCGGAGCCAAATCTACAATGGGATTTACCTCATAGTCTTCTACTTGAAATATGTTTAGGGACATTCATAAGTACTGATAGTGGGCATGTTTCAGTCTACAGGGATGTTCATGTGCCATTGAGTAGCTGCGGTGCATGTTAGATGTGGATCTCTCATAAAATGTCTATCCTTCTTGTTGATGCATTCAACCAAGGGATTGATGATAATATAGCTAAATAAATGGGGATAGTGGATATCCTTGCTTCCTTCTTCTAGCACTGTAGACCAGTGGTTCCCAAACTTTTTATAGTCCCGAACCCCTTCAAACATTCAACATCCAGCTGCGTACGCCCTCGAGCACCAGGGTCGGCGCACTCTCAAATGTTGTTGTTTTTGCCTTCACTGTAAGCCTGCCACACACACACTGTATGATACCCGGCTTATGGGAAGTGACAAAGAGCTCTTATAGGACCAGGGCACAAATAACAATATAATAATAATCAATAGTTTTGCTCTTTATTTAGCCATCTTACATATAAAACTTTATTTGTTTATCGAAAATGGTGAATAACCCACCACAGGTTAACGAGAAGGGTGTGCTTGAAAGGATGCACATAGCTCTGCAATGTTGGGTTGTATTGGAGAGAGTCTCAGTCATAAATAATTTTCCACACACAGTCTGTGCCTGTATTTAGTTTTCATGCTAGTGAGGGCTGAGAATACACTCTCACATATCCACTCTCACATAGGTCCGTGGTTGCAAAGGGCATCAGTGTCCTAACAGATTTGCCAATGCAGGATACTCTGAGCGCAGCCCAATCCAGAAATCTGGCAATGGCTTCTGATTAAATTCAATTTTCACAGAACTGCTTGTTACAATTTCGATGAGGCACTCTTTTTCATATATCGGTAAGTGGATTGGAGACAGGGCATGAAAGGGATAATGAATCCATTTGTTTTCATCCGTTTCGGGAAAGTACCTGAGTAATTGCGCACCCAGCTCACTCAGGTGCTTCGCTATATCACATTTGACATTGTCCGTAAGCTTGAGTTCATTTGCACACAAAAAAATCAGACAATGATGGAAAGACCTGTGTGTTGGCCTTGTTAATGCAGACAGAGAAGAGCTCCAACTTCTTAATCATAGCCTCAATTTTGTCCCGCACATTGAATATAGTTGAGGAGAGTCCCTGTAATCCTAGATTCAGGCGAGAAAAAGCATCACCCAGATAGGCCCGTCGTATGAGAAACCAGTCATCATGCAAGCGGTCAGACAAGTGAAAAATATGGTCAGCAAAGACAACTTTAAGCTCGTCTCTCAATTCAAAAAAATGTGTCAATACTTTTCCCTTGATAACCAGCGCACTTCTATATGTTGTAAAAGCGTTACATGGTCGCTGCCCATATCATTGCATAGTGCAGAAAATACATGAGTGTTCAGGGGCCTTGCTTTAACAAGTTAACAAGCATTTTCACTGTAGTGTCCAAAACCTCTATCAAGCTGTCAGGCATTCCTTTGGTAGCAACAGCCTCTCGGCGGATGCTGCAGTGTACCCAACCGACATCGGGAAAAACTATGAACGCACGTTACCACTCCACTATGTCTCCCTGTAATGGCTTTTGCGCCATCAGTACAGATACCAACACATCTTGAACCCCAAAGTCCATTTGATGTCACAAAGCTGTTCAGTACTTAAAAAATATCCTCTCCTGTTGTCTTGGTTTCCAGTGGTTTGCAGAAGAGGATGTCTTCCTTAACTGACCCCCATAAACGTAACAGACATATACCAGGAGCTGTGCCAGGCCCACCACGTCTGTTGACTCATCCAGCTGTAACGCATAGAATTCACTGGCTTGTATGCGAAGCAGTAATTGTTTCAAAACATCTCCTGCCATGTCACTGATGCGTCATGAAACAGTATTGTTTGAGGAAGACGTTGTCTGTATAGTTTTTTGGGCCTTTTCCCCCCAGCATTGTCCCAGCCATATCCGTGGCAGCAGGAAGAATGAAGTCCTCCACAATAGTATGGGGCTTTCCTGTCCTAGCCACTCGGTAGCTCACCATATAAGACTCTTCTAGCCCCCCTTCTTATTAATGGTATCTGTTGCTTTTATACATGTCTTACTACTCGAAAGTCGTCTTAATTCTCGCTCAAAAAACTCTCCTGGCTTATTTTTCAAATTGGCATGTTTTGTTTCTAAATGTCTGCTCAAGAGTGAAGTTTCATCGAGTTGTGAGATAGTATTTTTGCACATATAACAGACTGTGGCTGAAGAAAGGCACTACTCCCAAAATAAGTGAACCCCAAATCAATGTAGTTCTCATCATATTTGCGCCTCTTCGATGGCCCAACACCCCTTTCTGTTGTTCGGTGCTTTCCCAGGTAAGGAGGCAGTAGCTCTTCGGCTGCATCAGATTCACAACTGTCAGTGTCCATGCTAGCTGGGCTATAACAACAAATGTAGAATTACTGATGCTAGCATTGTGTTTGTGGAAGCAGAACAACTTGTGTCGTCGACAGGTGCAGGAGTAGTACTGCTGGTAGTAGCAGTACTACCAGTAGAGCTGGTATGTGTCTCTATGGACGCACGTGGGCCTTACTTTTTTTGAACCATTTATCCATTTTCGAGCAAACAGAATGAGCAGCAGCTACGTTTGGCAACATACGGACCGTTAGTGGAATTCGCACGAGAGAGTAACAGTTAATGTGATTGATTGTTAATTATTTGTCTAGGCTACCTGTATTTGACATTGCGTTGTTATTTCGCTAGATGGTTGAGTTTTATTTTTGGCAGTGAAATGAGGCTACTCAGGCGAGAGAGAAAAACTCACCTAAAAGTATAGACCCGTTGGAAAATATAAATGGACATTTAAAAAGAAAAATGTGAATCACATTTTTATTTGGCGTACCCCCGACGGCATTGAGAGTGCACTGACCCTGGTGCAGCTGGAGATTGAATGTTTGCCCCTGGCTCTGTCTGCCCTTGGCTCTGTCTGCCGTTGGCTCTGTCTGCCACTGGCTCTGTCTGCCCTTGGCTCTGTCTCCCCTTGGCTCTGTCTGCCCCTGGCTCTGTCTGCCCCTGGGTCTGTCTGCTCCTGGCTCTGTCTGCCCTTGGCTCTGTCTGCCCCTGGGTCTGTCTGCTCCTGGCTCTGTCTGCCCTTGGCTCTGTCTGCCACTGGCTCTGTCTGCCCCTGGCTCTGTCTTCCCTTGGCTCTGTCTGCCCCTGGCTCTGTCTTCCCTTGGCTCTGTCTGCCCCTGGCTCTGTCTGCCCTTGGCTCTGTCTGCCACTGGCTCTGTCTGCCCCTGGCTCTGTCTTCCCTTGGCTCTGTCTGCCCCTGGCTCTGTCTTCCCTTGGCTCTGTCTGCCACTGGCTCTGTCTGCCCCTGGCTCTGTCTTCCCTTGGCTCTGTCTGCCCTTGGCTCTGTCTGCCCCTGGCTCTGCTGGCTGCTGTGGAGTGTCAGTCACACAAACTGACTGTTAGACCTAGGACTCTGTCCCCATCTCCTGTGTGCCAGAACACGAGGCTGTGAGTTTGACTGCAGGTTGGGGCTTGAGACTGAAATCTGATCCGGGAACAGACTCCTCAACTCCTCTCACGTCTGATTAAGGTGAACACTTTAAGGACTTAAGAGACTACACAGTTGTCAAAGACTGTTGGGCTGTTTGGATTGGGCTCTGTGGATGTTGGTCTTTCTCCCTGGTGTATTTTCATTGATTACGCTGCGGCACGACTGACTGACTCTTGTTAAAGCGATGACTACTAGGGTTTTTAACCATGCCAAATGAAGCTATACTCTATGGTAAAGCGATGACTACTAGGGTTTTTAACCATGCCAAATGAAGCTCTACTCTATGGTAAAGCAATGACTACTAGGGTTTTTAACCATGCCAAATGAAGCTATACTCTATGGTAAAGCAATGACTACTAGGGTTTTTAACCATGCCAAATGAAGCTATACTCTATGGTAAAGCGATGACTACTAGGGTTTTTAACCATGCCAAATGAAGCTCTACTCTATGGTAAACGATGACTACTAGGGTTTTTAACCATGCCAAATGAACTACTATGGTAAAGCAATGACTACTTTTTAACCATGCCAAATGAAGCTATACTCTATGGTAAAGCGATGACTACTAGGGTTTTTAACCATGCCAAATGAAGCTATACTCTATGGTACGATGACTATGTTTTTAACCATGCCAAATGAAGCGATGACTACTAGGGTTTTTAACCATGCCAAATGAAGCTATACTCTATGGTAAAGCGATGACTACTAGGGTTTTTAACCATGCCAAATGAAGCTATACTCTATGGTAAAGCGATGACTACTAGGGTTTTTAACCATGCCAAATGAAGCTATACTCTATGGTAAAGCGATGACTACTAGGGTTTTTAACCATGCCAAATGAAGCTCTACTCTATGGTAAAGCGATGGCAAACAAATCATATGACGGCGTGTTGTTGCAGATAAACGTGCTGGTATTTGTAGACCTTAGTAAACCACAATGTGAACATTAGTCTGAACACGGCACATTCACGGAGCAGCAGTATCTCTTATTGAGACAGCATCAACAGACAGGGTGTGTTTTGTCTATGAGACAACCAACAGTTTACGAGTGCATTTGAGGGATGCTTGATTGGACCTGTGGTTGTGGGATTGTAGTGTTTTATAGGGTATTGGGTTTATGTAAAGTGTGTTTGTGGGATGTTATACAGGGATAGGGGTCGTGTAAGTAACCCGCTCCTGAAACTGTTAGCTTGGACGTTAAGACGTTGTTATTCTGCGGGATTCTGTTTTTCTCAGAAGTCATTTCTGGTTTTTAGTGTACATTTTAGTTGATATGTCTTTAACACAATGCAATAGGTTGACAATTGTGCACTGAGGGGTATGGTCCGGCATATCACGACACAACATTTCCACAGCATCCATATTAGGAAATCTCTCAATGCGTTATGGCTTCATCTTCGAACAGTGTGCGAGAGACTCTGTCCCACCCTATAGCACCCAGGCTTCCTCAACAGAGGGAAAAGCATTGGAGGAGACGCACCTGTTTAAGCTAAGCCCTGGTGGCAGCTAATGAGCTGTGACTGTAACCGGTGTGCAAGGCTGATTTGTAACGAGCTAAAGGCTTTAAGTGAAAAATGGCTCCTGCAGCTGGAGTTCCCATCACCTGCTGCTGCGTGGCTAAAGGGGGCTTATGGGGGATGTGGGTCCAACGGAGCTTCTACGGTTCATTCTGCTGCCCGTAGGTCTAACCCGCTAAGGCCCTTTGGCGGAGGCAGCAACGTTGTGCCACTCTGGAGCTTCCTTTCACACAGTGGAGAATGGCGACAGAATTGGCTAGGGTGTCTTGCCATTCCAGGACAGGCTCTGTGGATATGCTCAGTGTGTCAAGGCGTTTAGGTGGTTGGTTTGGGGTCGGGTTTAGGAGAGCATGCCTGTCGCAACACCGACAACAAACTCCACTGCTTCGAAGCTGTCATACACATATTACTGTGGCAAGTACGCTACAATTACATGCACGAGTACCTTAGTTGACAACGGTGAGGGCTGGGGTTCGCCAACTGGGAGTTGAAAAGAGTGACCACAAAAGAAAATCCTGGAAAAAGCAAACAGAAAATGCACCAAACCTTTGCAGGTTGTTGTTGATTTACACTCAAATAGTCTCTATGCTAAGCATTGTTAAAACAGATGGTTGATAACTAGAGGCTCATTTCTAGGCACTTTCGTTGTAACTTATTTATGTCTTCATTGCCAGTGGACAAGCTCTGCTTTGGCAGCCGTGTTTATTCACAGAATAAAATGGGTCTTTACGGTGTAAAATGGGTCTTTTCTTCTCCCTAAACCAATTGTTGTTGGGTTTTTTTACCCCAGACTCAATTCTGTCTCTTTCAGACTCATTGAGACGCTGCTCAATGATCGCATTTAAATTGATTCGACATGCTTCATTAGCCTGCTCCAAACAGAGCCAGGAACAGACAAAACATTGAACACTGCGCTGCTGCCAGACGACAAACAGACAAACTCAAACACAAAGCAGCCGCTGATCCCGAGACACAAATAAGTACTGCAAACACATGGATGGATGCACGCAAGCAAGAATGCATGCGCACACACACGTGGGCGCATGTGTACACATGTGCAATCGTTCCCCCACCCACCCACACACACACACACACACACACACACACACACACACACACACACACACACACACACACACACACACACACACACACACACACACACACACACACACACACACAGTCTGGTCTGTCTGAGTGATACAGGATCCCTGGCTCAGATTAACAACACCCCACACCTCAACCCCCACCTCTCCCACAACTGCTCGAAACCCACTCTCTTAGACCACACCCAGCTCCACAAACCCACGGCTCTTAACGTCGCCGCACCAAAGCTCGCCACCCTAAGAGCTTTTGACCACATAAAGACGTCTGGGAATCAGAAAGAGAATGCGGAGTCAGAGGTTTTATGTTAGAAACAAAAAACTGTATTAATATGTTAAATAGCATACACTTACACCGCATGCAGGAGAGCTCATTAAATAAGACATAAATACAGCAAACATTTACATTAGGCCCTATAAAAGAGTCCCCTCCAATGAGTTACAAACCACACATCAACGACTGGAATTCTCACTTTGTTACAGTTCAACATTGGCACTTTGAACACAAAGTATGTCAGAAACACCATTTTTTCCCTCAAACTATTGCTGATAGTAGCTGCAGGATGGAGCGCCACAAAAATCTAAAAACAGGCAAAAACGAATTACATTTTGGCAGCAACAGCTTTTTCATTGTTTTATTCATATTCACTGTACAATTTGTGTTGATACCCCCCCCCCCCCCCCATAGCTGTGAACCATAAGCTATTGTGTTGTGTGGAGCAAAGCATTTTCTCTTTTGTCCAAGGCTATATTTTTTTTAAATAACCAATCAGAATGAGACCTGGTGGGCCTCTGTATAGCAGGCCTAATCTACTCAAGTCATCAATAGTAGAAACATGATTAGAAGGGACGACTGCTCGAGATATAATGCTTTATCTCATGTTAACTCATTGACACGCCAATCATGAATTAAAACGTTAGGATTTAGAAAGAATTGACAACAAAAAAAGGCCTAGGGGACTTGGGCTATTTAAACAACGCTTTCTCCTCCGTCACATTCTGGTTGGTTTTAAGAAGATACGATCAGAAACAATATTTGGAGAGAAAGCAACAGGGCTCACTTTTCTCAAACTAGGAAAATAAACCGGAAGATTGAGCGACGCTTGCGTTACATATTCCGAAGTCACTCTCATGGGCAGGACACAACGTGCCACATTTCCAAATAGTTACTTCACACAAACGGATTTGGGATTTTTACAGAACTGTGTGTTGTGTACACTGGCACTTTAAGCTCTCCTTTTTTTCTGTCAGTGCCTGTATTCCTCCACCACCCTTTCCTTCTCTTCTTTTCTTTCTCTTCCTCCACCTCGCCCCCCCCCCACCTCTTCCTCCTCTACAGGCAAGTTTGTATGCCAGTGAAAGCAACCAAGGCATGGGAGCAAGTGGGAGTTGTTAAACCCCACACTTCTCCTGGCTAGCCTTCGCAAGCCAACCAAGGAGGATCGCATAGCTGTCCCCTGACCCCACCCACCCACATTAACCCAACTCAATTAATATCCCTCCACCACCCATTGTAAAAAAACATAAACCCACCCACAACGTCTACGACCCCATTCACTACCCCCTATTCCTTATTTAGAACCCAGCCCAATTTCATACCCTCACCCCGTCCCATCGTCCCTGTCCCTTCACTCCTCTGACCCCCCCCCTTTCCCTAACAACCAGGGCCCTTGAAAGGAGAGTTTTTCAGCTAAGTCTGTCAGTGAAAACATTGTATTTTAACAACAGAGAGAGAAATATCATAACTACATTCTGTCCAGTACAGATTCCACAATCTCCTTGCCAGTATTTAAATAATGAAGCAGTGTTTACAAAGCACCAGCAGAACATTCAGCCAGCTCCAACGACCCGTTCTTCTCCTTCCATTGTCAGGAACGACACAACTAGGAATGGTGGGAACTGGAGTCTAGCTGATAAAACAAACAGGCCTTTTCTCTGTTGAACCGTCAACAATCGTCTCATGAAAATGTTCAGTTAAAGCAATGCTCTGGTGCGTTGTTATGGCTGAGTGTGTCATGGATGATGTGTGTGATGGATGATGTGTGAGTGCACTTACACGTCCACTCAACGCTGCATGCTTGAGAACGTACTGTACGATTGTGAATGACTTTCAGGGCGATGGGATTACACTGCTAGAAACAACGGCGCTTCGGTGTTCTAGAACCTCTTTGATGGCAATACTGTGCAGGAAGTGAGCCACAGAACCCTTTAAAAAATATATATATTAAGCCCCATTTCTTCCAGAAGAAGTATGATGAGGTGCAGGGTGAGGCAAACAGACTGGAGATGGGCGCCATAAGGGGTACATCGTGTGGAATGGGCTCACGGACCAAAGAGAGATGGGCAACATAAGGGGTCAAAGGTCATCAGTTGTAGCAGTCCAACCCCACACAGTATTTACAGCACAGTACAGTCAGTCCATGGTCATATACAGAGTCACTGATGTTGCAATGGAGAGGAGGAGGGGTCCCTTGGTGAAAACAGTTGAGGGTTTCTTCATGAAGTCAAGGAGAGTTGATGAGTCCCGGTCCCCCCTCCACCCCGTCCACATCAGTCTCAACCCTTAACACCACAGTCTGTTGGCAGTGTCTCTCTTCCTGCAATACACGGAACTACCACTTCTTCCTTTTCTCTCTCAGTCTCTCATTAATCGTGTCATGTGGTCCTTCTCCCAGTCCTCTATTTCCTCCCCCTCTCCGTTCCTCCCTCCCTTCTACGGCTGTCGGCTGCTGACGTCCCGCGGCGTCCGGTTGCGTTCCCCGGAGCCCTTGTTGCGGGCCTTGCGTGCGCTGTCCTGCGCCTGCCGGTACTTGTCCAGCATGCTCTTGTGTTTGCGCCGCAGCTTGTCGTTGCACCACAACCTCTCGCAGTACTCCTCCACGTGCGGCAGGTTGGACGGGCCAATCAGCTGCATGATGTCCTTGAACCAGGAGCGCTGTTGGCTGAGGGGGCCGGTGCTCCTGTGAGCGTGGCAGGGAGGCCAGGCCCGGTAGCCCTTCGCCCCCTGGGGACCGTCGAGGGGGGTGTCGTCACGGGCCAGCAGTTCGCTCAGTGTGTCCCCCTGCAGGACCTCCAGGGAGAGGCGGGTGAGGGTCTGGGTGAAGCCGTGCTCGCGAGAGCGACACACGTACACACCCTCGTCCTGACGGAGCACACGGCGGAACAGCAGGCCCTGCTCCGTACGCATCACCCGCTCATCCAGCTTCACCTGAGAGGGAGTGAGGGAACGAGGGGAACGAGGGGAACGAGGGGAACGAGGGAACGAGGGGAGGGGAGGGAGGGAGGGAGGGAGGGAGGGAACGACGGAGGGAGAGAGGGAGGGAACGACGGAGGGAGGGACGGAGGGACGGAGGGAGGGAGGGAGGGAGGGAGGGAGGGAGGGAGGGAGGGAGGGAGGGAGGGAGGGAGGGAGGGAGGGAGGGAGGGAGGGAGGGAGGGAGAAAAGAGGGGAACATATTGGGATAAGAAGAACAGAAAGAAGAAAGAGGGGTTAAGTGAGATGGAGGGATGATGAGGTATGGCACAGAGATGGAGGAGGGGAGGAGGGGGATGAGATGGGGAGGGGAGGAGGGGGATGAGATGGGGAGGGGAGGAGGGGGATGAGATGGGGAGCTGCGCTTTTTTTGTGTTTTTTTTGTGTTCTTTTCTCAGCTTGGGTGGCTAAGAAAAATTTTGCCATGAAATTCATCAACTCTTGTTTTTTCGTCCGATCTCTCTGCCAGGGCATGTGTTGCGTGCCAAAGCAAACAAGGCAGCCTGTTCTCTCCAAATGAACAGCTGAGAGCCAACGATTATTTGGTGGGAAATAGAGAGCTGCTCTAATGCCTTAATACTGTACTTACATGCTTGACTGAAACACTCGTTTAAGCCTCGGGAAGCCGCAGATACCCTGGCATGGGAGAAACTGGAGCTTTACTGTACATGTCACAGGTCACTGAGCAGGAGTGGACCTGACTTCACTCCCGCTCCTACTAAAACTTCCCATTTCTCAGTCTCTCTCAAACACCCCCTTAAATCGTCCTCTGAAGTACTGACTCGGCCCTCTCGTTTCAGTTTCTTCCCTAGTTCTCTTTCTCTCTCATACCCCGTATTGCTCCATCTCTCGCTCTGTCCTCCGTCAGACTCTCTCTCTCTCTCTCCCTCTGCCTCACTCTCTAACACTCTCGCAATCCCTCCACCTCTGTCTCTCACACACTCTCTATCTCACCTCCTCCTTGCGGTCGTCCCGTTGGAGCAGCCATGTGACGGTGGCCTGGGGGGAGCGGGGGACACACTCCAGGAAGGTGCTGTTGTTCTCTGTCCCGTACACAACCCTTTCCTCTGTCACATCCAACCCCTCCACTGCAACACACAATAGGTACAATAGGCATTAAACCACATACACTGAAAACTGCGGTCTGCAGAGCATGTTGGGGTCTCAAGTAGGCCCTGTGACTTTGGTGGTGCCATCTTCAGCTCTGGCCGACACCAAATCTCCCTTCTTAGCGTCTTTATTCAATGTCAGCGTAACTCAATCCAAAGCGAAGCCACTCCTTGACCTGAGAGAGAACTTTCATCACCCCTCATGCACATCTTCAGGTGAGCAAACACATCCTCCGCTCCTCTGACTGCTACAGACTTCTGTCTTTTCAAGCGACGCTCCCCTCTCTCACACGATGACAGACCGACGAGGATCTGTCGTCTCAGCGCAGGTGAGGTGAAGTTTCTCCGTAAACAAAACATTAACTTGGTCAATTCAAAGGTCCTTCAAATGACGACCCTCTCCTTCAGCCCAAGATGTGTGTGTGTAATGTAATTTCCTATACAGCATTACCAGTATGTGTGTGCATTTCAAGTGTGTTTCATACAAGGAAGCAAAATACAGCACACCGTGTGCATATTTGAGATCGTCTGTGTTTCTAGGTTGTGTTAAATGTCTGTGTAACAGTATATACAAATGAGAGTTGTTTAACATAAAGCATGTTTCATGTTGTAATCCCTCTGGGTCCCTACAGAGGGATAGACATGGACATCACGCCTCAGTCAAACACAGCTTGAATTCCAGCTGACAACTTTCCTCTAGACCTGACATTGGGCTATACAATATACACTACACATGATTTATACTGGCCTTGGGTCGTGCAACCTATAAGCTGTTTACAGAGACCTGGTCAAAAGTAGTGCACTATGTAGGGAACAGGGTGTCATTTGGGATAAAGACCCGGTGTTTGTCCTCCCTCACCTCTCAGAGTCAACTGCTTCTCAATGGACGAGTTTGACCTCTGTGACCTCCAGGAACAAATACTCTGGGTTCATTTCCGCTTGGCCACCATGACAGTCACAGCCAGACCCCCACCCCCACCCCTCAGTATACACACCATTGTAATAACCATTTCTCAACAGGATATTAGCGTGCCCTACTTTCCCACAGGGGCACTTGGCTTGTTGTCTCAGAACTGTATCTAATTTTCACATACTCTATCATCTTCACTCCTTTTTAATTCCTTTCCACATTCCTTCCTTTTTACAAATCGTTTCTCTTTATTTCCCTCTCTCTCTTCCTTTTTTTCTCCACCACCCCCTTTCTCTTTAAGTCACTGCCCCACACTCTCGCTGTCTCCCTCTTTCTCTCCCCCGATACCCCTTTCTCCCCCCACCCCTCACTCCCTCGTTCCACCCTCCTCTCCTCCCTCTCCCTCCGCCTCTCTCACCACTGAGGTTCTGGTCCATACACTGCAGAGCCAAGTTGGCCGGCCCACCCCCTCTTCCCCCTCTCTCACCACTGAGGTTCTGGTCCATACACTGCAGAGCCAAGTTGGCCGGCCCACCCCCCTCTTCCCCCTCTCTCACCACTGAGGTTCTGGTCCATACACTGCAGGGCCGGGTTGCCGTGCCTGATGTCCTGACGGCGATAGCGGCGTTTGCTGAGCGAGGTGTAGCGGGTGCAGGAGGTGCCGTCCCAGGCGCAGTAGGGGTCTCTGGCCAGGCAGCACTCAGCACAGGCCTTCCCATACGTCTCACACCTGTGGAGCCTCAGCTGAGCCACACCCAATGGAGAACCCACGAACAGGGCTTGCTTTGTGGGGAAAGGGATCAGAGTACAAGCAGAGAATGAGAATGGAAAGTCTAGGCTATAGGATTTATCATAAAGCTTCAGTGCGTTCTGGCATTTTCGAAATAAATGTGAACTGGGACAAAGAATGAACATTTCCTCACCCTTTTAACTGAGATGTCCAAAGAGGTAATGGGAGTTGGCACCTTGATAGAAATGAGAATGTTACATTTAATTCGCATTCAGCCTTTGTGAAAGGGTTTGGTTTTGAAATAGACAGTGGGGATATGAAGCGGAGGAGGAGGAGGAGGAAGAGGAGGAGGAGGAGGAGGAGGAGGAGGAGGAGGAGGAGAAGTACGACGTTATCTAGTTACCTTAAAGACCTGCAGCTCCTCCAGAGTGACCTCCTCTGTGTCCAGAGAGTTGCCGCTGCGCAGGGCGATGACCTTCAGCACCGTGCCTGTGTCTGGGGTCGAGGGTTAAAAAAAAAAACGGTCAACTGAGCAATCACAAGACAAAACAGGTTTCCTAACCAGTCACCGCTATGTCTAACGACAGAAAACGGCTACGTGGGAAATATTTGTGACCGACCTGTTCCTATGAACATGACGTCATACTGTCCGTCCTCAGCCTCCACGCGGTCCACCACGATTTGTTTGAGGCGGTAGGGCACGTTGGCCTTGATCAGCACAGGCTGCCTCATGGCTGGGTACACCGGGCGCCACATCAAGGGGTGGCCCCGGGCAAACTGAAGCACTGTGTCTGGGAAGTCCTTGGTACTGCCAAACTGTCTGCCAGGCTGGTTGGTTATTTTACTGGGACACTGGAGACAGGAGGAGAGAGAGAGAGAGAGAGAGAGAGAGAGAGAGAGGAGCTCTTAGGTAATCATGTCACGAAAAAAACATGATTTGTCTGAAACGTAAAAGGGTTTTCGGGGAATGTGACATGAACGCTTTACGCAGCGGCGTTTTTAGAGGTCACCTGATATGTCATGTTGTAAGTTAGGAATGTGTTGTCCTGTGACTCCCTGACAATGTTTTAGCTGGGAGTCCTATTCAACGCTGTGCTTGAGAAGATTTCGTCAAATCCTGCCACAACATTGACGAACCATTAGGCATTTTTGACAGCGTCGAAACATATTATTTCAGTTCGTGTAGGTTGGAATTGACATGGAATTTCACCACAGAAGCCTATTTAAATTCCTGAATTGACTGGAATTCGTGAGGAACTGATCCCAACGCTGATGTCTGACCGAGCAGTAACTAAGCACTCTAACCGCTTGCAATCATTGGAAAGAGCTACACTAAGTGAAAACAGGGGGGAATTTCTATCTACATTTCATCTACCATATCTACTAAGTGTGCACAGCCACTAAGCGCTAAATCACAGCAAAGTGCACAATTACACAATAGCCTTCAGAAACAGTACAGTCTTCTCTGTTAGCGGTCGGAGATGACAGCCACATGACTCCACAGTGCAAAACAGAGATAGCTGGCCAAAATGGCACCCTATGGCGCCCTACCAGCATAAGGAAAGTGTCGGTATACGACCATTTAGATAACCCCGGTAGAGCCTTACAGTAACAATGTGAGGGAGGGTAGACCTGGGGAGGGCTGAGCCCAGGCTGTGGGATATCAGAGTCAACTACAACAAGCTAAAACCAGGCTCTGTTGGTGAATGGAGCTGAAGGCTGGACAGAATCCTTGGACAGGAATCCAGGTGAGATTGCTTCCATTGTGTCTTCTTCTCTTAACCTTTCCAGTGAGTTTTCATTCAAAGTGTTTGGAAGAGAGAAGGGTGAGGGTAGAACCCTGAGTGACTTGATGGCAGGGGTTTATAGTGAGGTTTCTCGCTCTCCCTTCCTCCTTCCCTCTCTCTCTCTCTCTCTGGGTTGTTCTGGGCCAGGACATTCTTCTTAATCAGGCCTGTGTGTGTGGAGTAAAACCACAGACTCTGCTCTGACACTAGGGCCCTAAATGAGGCTAAATTACAGCGATGCGGATGAGAGGAGAACATGAGACAGAGTTGCTGAGGGGAGAGGAAAACCAGGAGGACCAACAGAAACCACAAGGTCTCAGCTGGACTAGCTCTTTATCCCTCTGTTGGAGTTTATCCCGCTCTTTTCTCTCTCTCTCTCTCTCTCTCTCTCTCTCTCTCTCTCTCTCTCTCTCTCTCTCTCTCTCCGGTTTGAACACCTGCTCTCTCTCTCACACAAGCAAGCTGACTAGGAGGCTGAAATATATTGCTATTGTGTCGACACGGCACAGTAGCCTGCAGTAGGTTATTCTGAGGGTACTACTCACCACCCCAGGTCTTGGATAGGGCACTCTGCCCTCGTATGCCCCCCACTGGTAGTCAGGTCCCTCCTTGTGCGCAAACGGCCCATTGAAGGCTTCCCGGATGTCTGCCATACGATACACGCACACTGCAAAGCCCTGGAACACGTTACTAGGGGAGAGAGGAGCGTATAATGTCAGTGACTGACTTCGCCAAGGTTGATTTCCTCTATGGTACATGTTAAAGCTACAGACTGGGACTCGAAACACAACAAAATGGCCGCACTGACGCTTGTTTTGGTAAACGGCCGAGTGATGGAGCCGGAGAAATGTAGCCGCTCTCAAATTCCTAGACGGAGCTGTGGATGTGTGCAACCATGTGTGTGTGTGGCGCTCACCTGATGGTGCTGAAGATGGCATAAACATCTGGGTTCTTCTCATCCTTGCCTTTGAGCAGGAAAATACCCTCTGTGAAATACAGAGCACTTTTGTGTTCAAATGTTGTGCCTGCAAGGGTAAATTATTTGCATAAATGATTTGTGCAAGTGTGAGGTGTGTGTCTCACCCAGCTCGTCGAAGTGTGTGTTGATTCCATGAGGCCCGGGTACAGAACACACCAGCCTGGCCTTGATGAAGGTGCTCCATTTATTCACCAGAACTCTCTGTCCACCTGCGTCATTCTGCAGGGGGACACAGACAAACACACCACCATCACAGTGATCGTCACCACCGTCACCAACGCATCTCTATCATGCAGAGAACACACACACCTTACCCCGGAGAATATCCAAACACTCCATTCTCTGTAAGGGAAGAGAGCGAGTGACCAAGAGAGAGCGAGAGAGACAGAGACAGAGATAGAGACAGAGAGAGAGAGAGAGAGAGAGACAGAGATAGAGAGAGACAGAGAGAGACAGAGAGAGACAGAGAGAGAGAGAGACAGAGACAGAGAGAGACAGAGAGAGAGAGAGCGAGACAGAGACAGATAGAGAGAGACAGAGAGAGAGAGAGAGAGAGAGAGAGAGAGAGAGATAGAGAGAGACAGAGAGAGACAGAGACAGAGAGAGAGAGAGAGAGAGAGAGAGAGAGAGAGAGAGAGAGAGACAGAGACAGAGAGACAGAGACAGAGAGACAGAGACAGAGAGACAGAGACAGAGAGAGACAGAGAGAGACAGAGAGAGACAGAGAGAGACAGAGAGAGACAGAGAGAGTGAGCCTAGTGGCTCACACTGTCTAGACATACAGTATCATTCTCAATACGAGGCAAACAAAGAATAGCCATTATCTATTCAGCAGCAGGACACATAAAGAGCAGAGCAGAGCACCTGTAGAGCACATTCACACAACATCACAGGAGCACACGGCTAACTACCGCTGGCTGGCCTCTCCTGTGGGAAAGTTGTCTCGTAAGCCCTTCTACAACCACACGCTGGACAGCGGGGATGCCAGAGAGCACGGGTTGTGGAGATATAATCACAGGAGCTTTTCTTCTCCTCCAAACTGTATTGTACAGTATCATGGTAGAGCTAGCGTACAGGCAGACATGGTTGTTTAATAGACACCAGGGCTGTGTAAGCTGTCCGGGATCAGATCAAACACAGATAATTGCTTTCTTGTTTTCTTGGCAGGATCTGGTTCTGTTCTGGTGGAGCTGATAATAACAGACAGTGTTTAACAATGCCTTGGGGAGGAGTACAGGGGAAGAAATACACTGTATACGTATGGAGAGATATTTTGAGGGGGATTGACGGGCCTGTGCGTGCGTGCGTGTGTGTGTGTGTATGTGCGTGTGCGTGCGTGCATGCGTGCGTGTGCATGTGAACCATACACTTATAAGTGTGAGCATAGGAACGCTACTCTATTGTCTCGACTCCGGAGCAGAGTCTCTTGGGGACACCTGTAGTTAGCTGTGGTGTGCGTGCATGTGCACGTGCGTATGCATGTCAGAAAGGATGTATGACTGTGTGAGAGAGATGGGAGTTATGCACGCTCTGACTCTACATACCAGAGCACATCCGACAGCTGTGTGTGTATGGACATAGAGAGACGCCAATTGCTGGGGAATGTCAGCTCCCCCAGCCCGCCAGCCGGACGCTTGTCTCTCCCTCTCCATCTGCCTCTGTGGCCTGGATTAATCATTACAGACCCTCTCTGTAAGGCAATACTACAATCACAGCTCCCCGCAGAGAAATGTTAAACTCTCACTATGTCAAGGCTGAAGCCCTACTGTGGAAATCACCCACAGCCATGATCCAGTTCCCATAGCCCCAGATCATGACATGGTCTAAGAGGGGTTGAAGGCTGACCTGGAGAATGAACCATCAGGCACCAGAGTCAATAATAAATCATGAGAATGTATGGTTCCCTTACCGCACATACTCGTCCCACGCGGGTGTGGATGGCTCCCTCCCTGTCTCCGGCCTCCATGGCCTTCTCCGTGAAGAAGAAGTACACCTTGTCATTGTCACGGTCATCGTTATCAGGGATGAGGTGGGCCGCAACAAACTTAGGATCTGGAGAGAGGGAGAGAGGGAAGGAGACAGAGAGAGAGAGGGGGGGGAGCGGAAAGAGAGCGAGAGCGAGAGAGAGAACAGGAATTAGTTTGACTTAGTTGTAAGAACCAAGTTGTATAAAATATGTCTATAATGTATTTGTTTTAGGTGTGTATTCATTGTGGGCAGTGAGTACAATACAGTTCCAGCACCGTGCAGTAGTTTCTGGTCCGTCTCAGTCCTCATGGTGGAGCGACCTCCCAGACTACGGAAGATCACTGAGTCTCTACCCAGGAAGTCTGCAGTCAGCCCTGTGTAAAGCTCCCCACCTGAGAACAGACAGGGCGAGCAGGATGGAGGGGGAGCGGAGGGGGGGGGGGGGTAGCAGAGACAGAAAAGAAAAAGAGAAGACAACAGAGAGGATTAAAGGAGAGGAGAAGAGTGGGGAGAGGGAGGGGGGACAATGGGAAGCGGACAGAAAAGAAAGGAGATGTGGAAGGATGAGGAAATAAGGAACGGCAGGGAAGAACTTGCATGATGAGAGAAATGCAAAAGTGGCCAACATAGTGAAACACTACCCCCTCCTGAACCCCAAACCACATGTCCTGCTTCCCTAGAGAAGGTTCATAGACTGAACAGAGATCAGATCACCCGTCTGTAACAGTGTCTCCCACTGAATCAGACAGCATCCCCAAATGAACTAGGATCAGATGAGATGCTACAGTATCCCTGCTCTGCATGATAAAGAGCTCAGGTTCTGTTCCTAACAAGAGTATCTTCGCCTAAATTAGCCATGTCACAGGTAGAGCACTGCTCCCTAAGCCCTGTCATCACTTCACTGACTGAGGATGTATGTGCCTGTGTGTGTGTGTTTGTGTGTGTGTGTGTGTGTGTGTGTGTGTGTGTGTGTGTGTGTGTGTGTGTGTGTGTGTGTGTGTGTGTGTGTGTGTGTGCGTGCCTGTGCGTGTGCGTGTGCGTGTGCGTGTGCGTGCCTGTGCGTGTGTGTATGTGTATGTGTCTATGGCTCCAATGATCGTATCCCAGCCAAGGAGCTGAATTGTAATAGCAGAGACAGTGGGGATGCCTTACACCCCTGAGTATGCACAAACAGATAGGCAGTCTGGGGCCTAGTTCCACCGCGTTCTGAGCTGTGTGATTAATACAGACTTTGGCTCCACCGAAAGGCAATAGCTTCTTATGATAGCTGACCCCAGAGATAGCGGAGATGCAGAGATACATCAGGGCTTATGTGTGTGTTTGTGAGGAGGAGGGAAGGAATAAGGGTGTCTGACCTCCATGTCCTCCTCCTGCCAAAGAGCTCTCTTTGCAAACGTGGAACTCAACGGCCATGACAAATATGCTCTCTCTCTCTGCCTCTGTCTCTGTCTCTCTCCCTCTCTCTCTCTCTCTCTCTCTCTCTCTTTCTCTCTCTCTCTCTCTCTCTCTCTCTCTCTCTCTCTCTCTCTCTCTCTCTCTCATCTACCCATTGAAACCCCGAAATAAAAAGTTTGACAGCAGCAACTCCTTCATCCTGACTAGAAGGTCCCTTCAGAAGGAACAGAGAGGATAATATATGTGTGGGATGCAACAGTGTAAAACATGTACGTAACTTGCATCTGCATTATGTTAGTGTGCGTGTCTATGTTTAGTGTGGGTTTTTTCCACGCTAGCTTCACACAGTGTATGTGAGTGAGCTTTGGTGGAATACTGTATGTCTTTGTTTTTGTAGGGTTATTTGTCTGTATATCAGTGTATCAGTCCAATGTTCTGCTGGGCCTTTGGCCGTCCCTGTGTGTCTGCCTGCCAGATGAAATGCATCTTGGGACAGATCCTCAGGTTTGTGGGGTTCAGGCGTAAAGTGGATCGAGGCGGGGTGGGAAGACACACACACGCACTACTTTTCACCCCGGCATGTCGATGCAATACGTCACTTATTTCACGAGCGAAATGTCGAATGACAACAAAAGAGGAACACCCTCGCTGCAGTGTATCTCCCAGAGCCAATAACCTCTCTCCGCTTGTAGCACTGAAATAAACACACTATGTAACAACAAAGAGGACAGGACCTACCAATAAAGGTGCTCGCAAAGGGGAGGCTGGGGTCGTGAGGAACCTTCCCCCGTCCGTTCTCCACATTGGTAGGGTCCATGGTGAAAACATGCTGTTAGGGGGGAAAATAGAGAGAAAACATGGGGTTAGGAAAAAGTCAGACAGCACATATTATGAGAATATGATTTGAATGTTTACCTTTATGCGCCCTGAGGCAAACTGGCTTCAATTCCTGAACTAATTGTAAGTGTTTCAACCTTTAGATACAGCGCATCGCTCTTGTACGTCATCAAATAAAACACTTAATTGAATGCATCTCTGGGCCCTAGTATGGTAGTGACTCTTTGACTGTGGTGATGTCATCAGTGAGGGACAGGACAGGGGTAAAACACAGGGAGAGTGTGGACACATATAGACAGGCTGGACGACAGGATGAGCTCCAAGTGAATCAGGACCCAGATGAATGTCCTCCCTGTGAACTCTCCACTAGTCTCCAGCTCTGGGTGTAAGTTCCTAAGTACAGACAATAGGAGCATTGTGGTCCTCTGGTTGTATGACATTGAAGTCAGCAGGATAAAAATACACTTACTAACGCAACGCCCAACATTATGATAAAATAACGCTGTATTTCCTTGATTTAATATCTCTTTCCAGTAAGTGCCCTTCCCTTGGCTTCGGCACATGCAGCCCAGCTAGCACATTTGATTCCTTGGAAGTCGTGGGAACGTGCGTTTTAGGTTTCACGTTGGTTCTGGGAATGAAGCCATACGTTTCCTGACGGATAAAACATTTATTTTTAAGCGTTAGGAGAACATAAGTGGAAAATGTTGCCTGTTCTGAGAACGTTCATTTTTAGGTTGCAGGGAGGTTCTAAGAATGTTTTACTATGGTTCCCTGAAAGGTTTCCTGGGATGTTTTATTAACGTTCTGAGAACGGAATTTGTAGGTTATTTGAAGGTAATTAAATAATGTTCTGAGAACATTCTCTGAATTCTGTGAACGTTTTTAATGAAATGTAAAGGTTATTTAGATTTTTCTCTTCTTTCACTGAATGTTTCAATGACACTTTATAACCCTGCTAGCTTAGGTTAACTGTTTAGAACTACACAGATAGGATACATGGAAATTAATTTGCTTAATCATGAAAACACATTTATTTGACTCTGGGGAAGTAGATAAAGGGTCACATTTCCAAAATCCCAAAGTATCTCTGTAAAGGTCCAATACAGCCATTTTTATCTTAATATCAAATCATTTCTGCTCAATAATTAAGTACCTTACTGTGATTGTTTTCAATTAAAATGGTCAAAAAGAAACAAAAATAGCTACTTAGCAAAGAGCTATTTATCAAGCAAGATTTTTGCTAGGACTATCTGGAAGTGGTCTGAGTGGAAAGGGGAAAACTGAAAACTAGCTGTTATTGTCAGAGAGGTTTGGTACTCTCCAAAACTCCATCCCACTAAAACAGGCTGAAACTCTTACACTAAAAGGTCATTATTATAATGTTCACAATTCCACAGTGTTATTACGACCTCATAGTGTGGAAATATACACTGAGTGTAAGACAACATTAGGAACACCTGCTCTTTCAATGACATAGACTGACCAGGTGAATCCAGGCGAAAGCTAAGATCCCTTATTGATGTCTCATGTTAAATCCACTTCAGTCAGTGTAGATGAAGGAGAGGAAACCCTCTAGAGTTTTAGCCCTGTCTAAGTTGAGGGGGTGGGGAGGTGGGGGGGGGGGGTTCTAAGCTAACATATAGAATTGTTTTAAGATGGTCATGACAAGGATAATTTAGCTATTTGATTTTGAATTTTAAGACAACTCAAGGTATCAAAAAATCTATATTGATGAAACATTGAATTACTGCTAGTAGCCCAAAGAAATGCATTGAATAACAGATTCACTACACGGAACAACAGATAGTCCCCCAAAGTGTCGATCCTACAGTATATCTGAGATAAGAAAGACCAGGAAACAATTTTTATGTTTTTTTTTTACATGTATTTAACCCCTTATTTTAGGCACTAAACTATCTCCATATATACTGTACAGTACTTCCAATCATTTTTTAAAATGAGTACCGGGGACCTTCAGACAAGTCTTATGGGGTTGTGAGCAAAACAACTGACAGGTACGTGTTCGTGAGAGTCTCACCTTTCCACCGAGGGGCCGTATTAGTGTGTAGCCCAAACTGTCCGGACGCTGCAGACAGAAGTTGGCTGAAGAGGCTGTGCCCGACTTCACACAAGTCCCGCTCGCGGGGTCGCAGAGCAAAACGGAGAACGCCATCGTGTTTGTGAGAGTCGAGAGGGATCATCATCGTTTCTAGGCCAAACCGTTCGGGCGCTTTAGACGTTTCCATGAGAAGATTGATTTTCCGGAGGTCTTACGGTCTTGACAAACACACCGCTTTCACTGCAGATGCCGAATGGCGACATCGGCGGACGCGGTGGATGGCGATGCAGCACCATGCAAAAATAAAACCAGATATCTCCAGCTTAAACAAACGGATTTTGATGAGGATGATTTTATTATGCTAATTTGGTTTGCGGGGGAGGGGGGGCTGGTGGAAATTATAGGAGAAGGGTTCAAGAAGGATTTTTGAGACAATTGAGAAATGGATTGAGAGTGAATGGGTAACACAAAAGATTCAAGTTCCTTTGAACGGGGTATGTTAGTACTAGGTTTGAGTGTGTCAAGAACTGCAATGCCACTGGGGTTTTTCACGTTCAACGGTTCCCCGTGTGTATCAAGAACGGTCCACAACCCGAAGGATATCCAGCCAACTTGATACTGTGGGAAGCATCGTAGTCAACATGTGCCAGCATCCTCGTGGAAGGCTTGACACCTTCGAGAGTCCATGGCCCGGAATGTATACAGTGTTAATTAACATTCTTCCACCGATTGTAGAATGTTACTAAAATTTTCTGAAATTTCCACAGAAGAACGTTGTTCCTTAACGTTCTCTGAATGTTCTGAGAACATGCCTTTAAATAGAATCATGAAGAAGCCTGTTGGAAACGTTATGCTGAAGTACTGAACTCCCTAAGAAACATATGGTTCTCAGAATGTTCTGTGCTAGCTGGGTATCCTGCACAATTGTATGCAAAATAACCATAGCACAATTATGCTCTCACCAAGGTCTAAGAAACATATGGTTCTCAGAACTCAATGTGCTAGCTGGTAGGGATTCCCAGAGGTACTATGCCACCTCTACTTGCCCATAAAGTGTCACAGACGCTCAGTGAGGAGGATGTGAGGTTGAAGGTTGACTCTGATCTCCACAATGTGTCTTTCTATGGTTTCTGCATGCTGAATGTCAGGGCCTTGACTTCTAGGAAGGGTCACTATTAACAGTACAGTAATGTACAGTATACTGAATATGGGACAGTCCCAGGGTATGTAGTGGCCCCAGCAATGAGAGCAGCAGGTCAATAGTTCCCTCGCTAAGTCAGTAGTCTCTGTCTGTCTGTCTGTCTGTCTGTCTGTCTGTCTGTCTGTCTGTCTGTCTGTCTGTCTCTCTCTCTCTCTCTCTCTCTCTCTCTCTCTCTCTCTCTCTCTCTCTCTCTCTCTCTCTCTCTCTCTCTCTCTGTCTCTGTCTCTGTCTCTGTCTCTTTCTGTCTGTCAATTTTCAATTCACTTTATTGGCATGACGTAACAATGTAGATATTGCCAAAGCTTATTTGGGATATTTACAATATAAAAATGAGAATCAAAATTGTCAACGGGACAACAGTAACAACAATAACCAAGGGTCAAAATAACCATACATTCAACAGTAACAATAAGCATACAGTAGAGTACATGTGCAGGTTGATTGGTCTGTCAGACACTGTCCCTCATCTTATGGCAGGCAGCAATGCAGTGCGCTGCCAACCCACAGCTCTCTGCGTCCTCACCCAACAGGACGGGTAGCCATCAGAGAGGTCTTTGAAACCTTGAATAAGGGTTTCAAATTTGGGGAAATGACACTCTCTAATTGTTTTATATTTTTGACATTTTGTCAGGAAATGCAGCTCCATCTCAGGTTCTGCTGTTGTGCAGTGGTTGCACAGCCTTTCCTCTACAGGGAGCCAGGTTTTCCTGTGTCTACCCTTCTCAATGGCAAGGCTGTGCTCACTGAGCCTGTAACCATGGTCAAATATTTAGCCAGAGTGAAATGTCGATTTAGGGCCAGATAGCAGTGCATTTTGCTTTGTGTTTGTGCTTGTGTTTCCCAATAAGCAATATAGTTTTGTTTTGACTGTGTTGTAATTTGGTTTATCCTGATTGATTGGATGTTCTGGTCTTGAGGCTTCATTGTGTTAGTAGAACAGGTTTGTGAGCCCCAGGACCAGCTAGATGAGGGGACTCTTTTCTTTGCTCAGCTCTTGGCATTGCAGGGCTTGGTAATGATATGAGAGGGGGTCACTGTATTTTAAATGTTTCCAAAACTTAATTGCTCTTTTTTGAGTTTGTATTATTAGTGGATAGTGGCCTAATTCTGCCCTTCATGCATTGTTTGTAGTTTTCCTCTGGACATGTAGGAGAATCTTACAGAACTCTGCATGCAGTTTCAATGGGGTGTCTGTCCCATTTGATGAAATCTTGTTTTGCAAGTGGACCCCACACCTCACTGCCATAAAGTGGAATTCGTTCAATGACATATTCAATTAGATTTAGCCAAATTTTAGCCAATATTTCAATTTCAATTTGCTTTTTAATGGCGTAGAATGCCCTGCGTGCTTTCTCTCTCAGCTCATTCACTGCCTCATTAAGGTGTCCAGTTGAGCTTATTTTTAAACATAAGTAATTGTAGTGTGTGCAGTACTCTATATATTTTGTACCAATTGAGAACTTTGGTCTAATTCCCTGAGATCTGGATCTTCTCTGGAAAATCATTATTTTAGTCTTTTTGGGGTTTACTGCCAGGGCCCAGTTCTGGCAGTACTGCTCTAGCAGGTCCAGGCTCTGCTGTAGGCCATGTGCTGTGGGTGACAGCAGGCATAGGTCATTTGCAAAGAGTAGGCATTTAACTTCTAAATTGTGGAGACTAACACCAGTGGCTGAGGATTTTTCTAGAATAGTGGCCAATTCGTTGATGTAAATATTGAAGAATGCAGGGCTCAGATTGCAACCCTGATGAAGGCCCCGCCCCTGGTTAAAGAATTATGTTATTTTCTTGCCAATTTTAATGGTGCACGTATTGTCTCTCTCTCTCTATCTCGCTCTCTCTCTGTCTTCTCTGCCTGTCTGTCTCTGTCTCTCTCTCTCTCTGTCTGTCTCTGTGTATGTCACTCTCTCTCTGTCTCTGTGTATGTCACTCTCTCTGTCTCTGTGTATGCCACTCTCTCTCTGTCTCTGTGTATGTCACTCTCTCTCTGTCTCTGTGTATGTCACTCTCTCTCTGTCTCTGTGTATGTCTCTCTCTCTCTGTCTCTGTGTATGTCACTCTCTCTGTCTGTCTGTCTGTCTGTCTGTCTGTCTGTCTGTCTGTCTGTCTGTCTGTCTGTCACTCTCTCTCTGTCTCTGTGTATGTCACTCTCTCTCTCTGTCTCTGTGTATGTCACTCTCTCTCTCTGTCTCTGTGTATGTCACTCTCTCTCTGTCTCTATGTATGTCACTCTCTCTCTCTGTCTCTGTGTATGTCACTCTCTCTCTGTCTATGTCACTCTCTTTCTGTCTCTGTGTATGTCACTCTCTCTCTGTCTCTGTGTATGTCACTCTGTCTCTGTGTATGTCACTCTCTCTCTGTGTATGTCACTCTCTCTCTGTCTCTGTGTATGTCACTCTTTCTGTGTCTCTGTGTATGTCACTCTCTCTCTGTCTCTGTGTATGTCACTCTCTCTCTCTCTCTCTCTCTCTGTCTCTGTGTATGTCACTCTCTCCGTCTCTGTGTATGTCACTTCCTCTCTGTCTCTGTGTATGTCACTCTCTCCCTGTCTCTGTGTATGTCACTCTCTCTCTGTCTCTGTGTATGTCACTCTCTCCCTGTCTCTGTGTGTGTCACTCTCTCTCTCTCTCTCTCTCTCTCTGTCTGTCTGTCTGTCTGTCTGTCTGTCTGTCTGTCTGTCTGTCTGTCTGTCTCTCTCTCGGGTCTCTCTCTCGGGTCTCTCTCTCTGGTCTCTCTCTCTGGTCTCTCTCTCTGGTCTCACTCTCTCTCTCTCTCTCTCTCTGTCTCGCTCTCCCTTTAGCAAGCGGTACAGGATCTCTGCTGTTTCTCTCAGAGATCTAAATAAACACAGAAACACCAGATGTTACTCTCTGGGCATCACACTTCCAGTTCACAGTACTATCCACGCACACTAGACTCTTTTTGTATCAAATCAATTTAGTAATTATCGTGAGCAGACAATCTTCAAATTCCACTTATGTCTCTCCTCTGCTTTCTGAATCTTCATAATTCAATGTCACTTATCTTTTTCCCATAATCAACTGCTCTCAACCCTTTTCCCTTCCAATCCTTTATCTCTCCTCATTCTGATGTACAACTCTACCTTTGTCAGTCTCACATTCCCTCTCTCAATAATGGCTATTTTTGGCTATACCTCATTTGTCATCCTTACTCTTTCAGCAACTCTTGTTTGCCTCTCCCCGCCCTCTCTCTCTCTCTCTCTGTCTCTTTCTCTCCCTCTCTAGGCACTTCGTAGTTCTCTCTTTCTCTCTACCACCCCCCTCTCTCTCTCCCTTCCTCCTTCCCTCTGTGTTGACTCATGGTAGAGACAGGAGACTGGTGCTGGTCGTGTCTGCTGTTGATAAGAATGTCCAGGTCGTTCTCTACTCAGCCCTGCCAAGCCAAACAGCCCAACCACCCCACTACCGAGCCTGGGCCACTGACACACACAGACACACACACACACACACATATTCATGTGCACGCTAGCACACACACACATACGCTAAGCTACTCTCTCTCTCTCTTCTCCTTGGGTCAATGTGTCTGTCTTCATCCTCCAGCTCTTTTATCCTCCTTCTCTCACTCTCTTTCGCTCTACAAGTAAGAGTCTTCTGTCTCCTGTCTGCACCTACAACTTTTCCCATCTCCTTTCCTTCCTTTTCCAGCTTGCTTCCTCGCTCATGATCTCTTTAAGGCGGGACAGTGTGCGAAAGACGCACTCTCTGTCCTCTCCGCTCTCTGTCCATCCCTCACGTTGCCCACCACCACAGTCAGAACAGTAGGGAGACAGGAACCGAGCAATACGGAGATAGAAAGAGAAACATGGAAGGTAAAGAGGGGAATACAGGTAGAACGAAAGAGAGCAAGATGAGCCCTGGTTGAGACTCTGACGGTGACCGTGCCCTATCTCTCTGTGTGTGTGTGTGTGTGTGTGTGTGTGTGTGTGTGTGTGTGTGTGTGTGTGTGTGTGTGTGTGTGTGTGTGTGTGTGTGTGTGTGTGTGTGTGTGTGTGTGTGTGTGTGTGTGTGAGAGGCTGGAACCTCTGGATGTTGTCATCCCTCCAATGGGCTTTATTTTCCTAGCTCCAGCATGTGTGTGTGTGTCACTAGCACCAAGCCTACAAGGCACCCTGGGAGTTCATGCCACCCTACGGCGGGCAGCATCACGGGGAACCCTCCATTTGTTTGACCAGTCACTAACTCATTTTGGAACACACTCGTCTGTTTGCCTTCCCTCGCTTCTGAGGAGGTTGGTCGTGAACCTTCGAGGTCAGGCCGTGGGTGGGATGACCTTTGGCCCCTAGGGTGTTTCATCTCTGTTCCAGTCCTCCCCAGGATAGGCCTGTGGTCAGCTGCTTTCTGTCACCCCTCAATATGACTCAGACTAGAGACAAGGGGCGGTCTTACTCCTAAACACACACACACATATATATATATATGTGTGTGTGTGTCAGGTTATATATATATATATATATATATATATATATATATAAAACCTGACCCGCAATCAATTCACACCTTAACACACTGTTCATGTGTTGCACGTTTTTCGTCATAATATTGTTTTGAATGTTCATTTTAGGACTGACGCCTGACTGAGCGTTGTACTCAATGCAGGCTCAATGGGTTCTGACAGAGATTTAATCTAAAGTGCATTACTGTGGCTTGGAAACATGACGACATTTCATTGCTCTCTATTTCTGCCGGAATTTGCTAGCTAACGTTAGCATTGTTAGATATTTCTGACCAACTTTTCGTGCTAACGTTAGCAGTGCTAGCTATTTCTGACCAACTTTTCTAGCTAACATTAGCATTGCTAGATATTTCTGACCAAAATGTTCATTTTTTTTTTCTTTTTCTTTTCATGGCAACATTGCAATCTCTCTAAAGTAATAGCAATGGCAGAGTTGCTCTCTCCTAATTATTTGTCTACTTTAGCAACGTCATCATATTTCCAGACCACTGTAGAGTAAACTTGACAAAACAGTCATTAGCCCCTGTTCAGAAAGACTTGGCATTAACCGAGTATATATATTGTGTATTGTTCCCAGTGTCATTGTGAACTTGTCAGAGCCAGTAACTAAGACCTAGATAATTTTTTATGGAGTGTCATAAACCAAAAGACCCAAACCGCAACGAGGATGATGAATGTGGAGAGAGGGCCAACATGGCAGAACACACAACCCTCCCTACTATTAACCCAGCAGCCCCCACCCTAACTACCAACATAGCCAACACACACACACACACACACAGCAGCTCCCTGCCTATAGCTATACACTCCTTGCCTCATATCACACATTGTTGGTGTCACAACCTCCTTCCCTCAACTTCAATAGCTGGCCCCCTCACCAACCCTCCACGACCAGTCTGACCCCCTCCTGCTGGGTGAGGTACACAGGCACTTTCTGCAGCTCTGTGGGCCCTGTGGAGGGAGATCTAGCTAGCGTCCTGCTTTAAATGGGTCCTTTCACCACATACAGGCCCTTTACACAGGGCCTCACACCAGGGCGGCAGGGGCCCCGCAGGGCAGCTGCATTCTGGAGCACAACCCTGGGCCCCTGAGTCCACAGCTTGGAGCCCTGAGCCTGGAGCCAGAGTACTGAACGTTGCTGAGGGCTACAGCCTGCAGTCTCTTTCTGTGTAAGGGAGGGAGAGAGACTGAGATGACGCCGAGAGAGAGAGATAGAGATAAAGAGTTAGACTGAGAGAGAGTGAGAGAGAGAGAGAGAGAGAGAGAGAGAGAGAGAGACTGAGAGAGACTGAGAGAGAGTTAGACAGAGAGAGAGAGAGAGAGAGAGAGAGAGAGAGAGTGTGAGGGAAAGAGACCGTGATAAAGACACCACTGTGTTCGTAGACTGGGCACAATTAGACAGTATAA
This sequence comes from Oncorhynchus masou masou, assembly GCF_036934945.1. Classification (NCBI taxonomy): domain Eukaryota; kingdom Metazoa; phylum Chordata; class Actinopteri; order Salmoniformes; family Salmonidae; genus Oncorhynchus; species Oncorhynchus masou. The sequence goes on along the minus strand of NC_088229.1, from coordinate 40,230,820 downwards.
GGTATTAAATGCTGTCAAATATATGGAGAAACAGACGGAGTAGTTGGCGCTGCCACGGGCACAATATGCCAGGTCTACCATACGGTGAGTAGGAAGAAGCCGCCAAGTTAATGGGAGTCAATGGGAGTCACATCAGCATAAGGTCAGAGTTTGCTAACACAGACCAGACAGCCTCATCTGAATACTGGCCGCTGAAGGAGAGAGTATGCAGAGCAAAACCAGGGTGACTGATACCCAGTCAACTCATCCATCAAAGTCTGTGTGTGTGTGTGTGTGTGTGTGCGTGCATGTGTGTGTGTTTGTGTGTGCGTGTGTGTGTTATGCAGTGTGGTCTTACCTCTCCACGGTGGCCCACGTACACGTAGGCACACATGGGCTGGAAGGCACCCGTACCACAGGCCAGCAGGTGGGTGCGGTTATAGGGCTGCAGCAGGCGCACAAAGTTGCCACACTCTGTCTGTGAACACACACATCAAAATACATAGTACAACATTAAACTGTCATCCAATTTCGGACAATTTTACTTGAGGGGTTTGCATAGAACAACCCATTTTTATTTTAACAAAGACCATTGATTCCACATATTAGCAAATAAGGGCTGTGAACAAGAGTTGAAAAGGTGAAATACAATAATAATAACAACAATAAACTTCAACAAACACTGGGCTTTTCAGATCTTTCCCACAGCCAAAGACAGAGCCACAGGGAGAGATCATCGAGAAGAGAGAGAGAGAGGAGGAGGAGAGGGGAGAGAGAAGAGAAAAGAGAGTGAGAATAAGAGAGGGATTGTAGAGAGAGACAGAGGAAACTAGAGATCTGGAGAGAGAGTGCAAGAGTGCGAATGGGACGAGAGAAAGAGGGATGCGAGAGAGAAAGAGAGAATTATAGAGCCCCACAGGAAGAGTAGGGCACAGCTGTATCCTGTTCTTGCCGAATCACAATAGGAGCTGAGGAGTGGTGTCACGGTGACGAACAGGAAACCAGCCAAGAGTGTCACTGCCCTAGGGTAACAGGGTCAAACTCATCCGCTAAGCCACAGAGTGTGTGCGCGCGTGTGTGCGCGTGCGTGTGTGTGTGTGTGCGTTTCTCTCGAAGACTGCCGGCCAGTCAAGCCTGCTGTGATTGCTTCCTGAAGTACTTGGGAAGAGCCACATAAGGATTGGAACACGCCATCTCAGAGACAGGAGCCAAATCATTTCCAGAGATATGGGTTCGATTGCTCATTACAGAGAGGCTTCTCCAACTCCAACAAGATGGGTGCTGTGTTGGCGCGTATGGTGTATTCCACATAAACAACACTACACACATTCAGCGTGCTCTCCATTGGGTGAATGCATTCCCATTGGGCTACTATTATAACTGTATATCGTTTAATAATGAGTTAGACAATTATTAGCACATAATATTGAGTGTGTAACAGACAGGCAGGGTGGTAGGGTAATACCATCGGGATTAAGATGTTTATACTGAGGGAGGGAGCCATCTTTGAAGAGCTGTTTTCAGTGTAAACAGAATGCGGTGACATGATAGCAGTCCGCGCTGTTAACACTGGCAGGAAATAAAGACCATCGCTGATGGAAATACACTCACAGAGCCGTAACCAGAGTCTGAGTTTTAGTGAGATCCGGACAACTCTAAAAAATGCTATTTAGAGAACAGGAAAAACGAGCAAAAATGTCCCCAGCCATTATCACATTGGTTGCTCTCGCTCCATTCACCTCAGTCGATCTAAAAACACATAGCCTATTAAGCTATACAATTAGCCGCTACACATGAACTCATATTAACTCAGCACCGGGACTAAAACCTAGAATTTAATATGTACAGAGGGATTTGTCCATGATAACTACAAGTGTAGATAGCTGACTAGACTAATCTACCAATCTCAAAATGTTCTACTGACACGGGCTAATTGACTGACTGTCAGTGAGTGGCATATAACAAGAGGAAAATTGCCGATGCACAAAAATACGTTTTGAAATGGCACCTTGTCGTATTACCTCGTATTATTATTGTATCAACAGTAAGTTGAGACCCCAACTGAGTCCCTACATTTAAAAAAATATATGTACGTATTGGTCCGGACCTCGGTGTCCTCATATGTAGTTAAGGACAGGAACACACACACACACAGGCGTGCACAGAGACACACACACACACACACACACACACACACACACACACACACACACACACACACACACACACACACACACACACACACACACACACACACACACACACACACACGCACACACACAGAGGCATTTCAAAGCTGTTTTGGAAACAGCAGGATTTCTCAGTCTGTCCAAGTCTCCGTGGTCCACACAGCTGGAGCCTCATAAAGAAGAGGGCCAGATGACAACTCAAGGGATGTGAACATTGATAACTGAGACGGACACACACGACGGTAACCACGGCTACACCAGATTCCCACACAGGCCCTGAGATACCAGCTTAAACGTGCGCACAATCAGACGTGCTTGACTCCTAAAGTTGAGTTGAAAAAAAACGTGCCTTTGGGCGCTGTAGCCCTGCAGAAGTTTTTGATGCCAGTAAGCTCAGACAGACTGTAAGCCTGTAAGCGATCCACAGTGTCGGTCTTGGGAATTTGTCTTGGGAATCAGAGCACTGGGGTGAGAGTTGCTTATTGGTTTGTAGATAAATAAGTCACTTCCACGATTGTACCCATGTCAGTAAGGCTGTACCCCCGAGTGGTGCAGCGGTCTAAGGCACTGCAGCTCAGTGCTAGAGGCATCACTACAGACACCCATTGCCCTTGATTCTAAGCAATGTTGTGCTGCTATTTCTATTGACTTGGCCAAAGCTTTTGATAGACTATTCCATTCTCGTGGGTCGGCTAAGGAGTATTGGTGTCTCTGAGGGGTCTTTGGCCTGGTTTGCTAACTACCTCTCTCAAAGAGTGCACTGTATAAAGTCATAAAATCTGCTGTCTCAACCACTGCCTGTCACCAAGGGAGTACCCCAAGGCTCGATCCTAGGCTCCACGCTCTTCTAAATTACATCAACAACATAACTCAGGCAGTAGGAAGCTCTGTCATCCATTTATAGAAAGATGATACAGTCTTATACTCAGTTGGCCCCTCCCCGGATTTTGTGTTTAACAACAAAGCTTTCTTAGTGTCCAACAAGCTTTCTCTGCCCTTAACCTTGTCCTGTACACCTCCAAAACAATGGTCATGTGGTTTGATAAGAAGAATGCCCCTCTCCCCACAGGTGTGATTACTACCTCTGAGGGTTTAGAGCTTGAGGTAGTCACCTCATACAAGTACTTGGGAGTATGGCTAGAATGTATACTGTCCTTCTCTCAGCACATATCAAAGATGCAGGCGAAGGTTAAATCTAGACTTGGTTTCCTCTATTGTAATCGCTCCTCTTTCACCCCAGCTGCCAAACTAACCCTGATTCAGATGACCATCCCACCCATGCTAGATTACAGAGACGTAATTTATAAATCGGCAGGTAAGGGTGCTCTTGAGCGGCGAGATGTTCTTTACCATTCAGCCATCAGATTTGCCACCAATGCTCCTTATAGATCACTGCACTCTATACTCCTCTGTAAACTGGTCACCTTTGTATACCCGTCCCACTGGTTAATGCTTATTTATAAAACCCTCTTAGGCCTCACTCTCCTCTTATCTGAGATATGTACTGCTGCCCCCATCCTCCAGATACAACACCCGTTCTGCCAGTCACATTCTGTTAAAAGTCCCCAAAGCACACACATCCCTGGTCGCTCCACTTTTCAGTTCGCTGCAGCTAGCGACTGGAACGAGCTGCGACAAACACTCAAACTGGACATTTTTTTCTAAATCTCTTCATTCAAAGACTCAATCATGGACACTCTTACTGACAGTTGTGGCTGTTTCATGTGATGTATTGTTGTCTCTACCTTTTTGCCCTTTGTGCTGTTGTCTGTGCCCAATAATGTTTGTACCACGTTTTGTGCTGCTGCCATGTCGTGATGCTACCATGTTGCTGTCGTGTTGTGTTGCTACCATGCTGTGTTGTCATGTTTTGCTGCCATGCTATGTTATTGTCTTATGTCTCTCTTTATGTAGTGTTGTGATGTCTCTCTTGTCGTGATGTGTGTTTTGTCCTATATATTTTTAAATCTATTTTATCCCAGCCCCCGTCCCCGCAGGAGGCCTTTTGCCTTTTGGTAGGCCGCCATTGTAAACAAGAGTATGTTCTTAACTGACTTGCCTAGTTAAATAAAGGTTAAATAAAAATAAAATACAAAAATGGGACATATGTGTCTGCTGGAGAGGGTTAATGAAATTAGGGGTCATGGGGTTGCGACCTGTGAGGGAGGCCATCATAAAGCAAACACTTTAGGTGTTAGTCAGGGGTCAACTAGCGGGGTCACACAGCACCATTAGACAGCCGCTTCCCCTCCATTAGCCAGTTAATAAAATACCCTCACACACACACACACACACACACACACACACACACACACACACACACACACACACACACACACACACACACACACACACACACACACACACACACACACACACACACACACACACACACACACACACACGTGCCTCTAACTCCCATCCTCATCCTCCATCCCCCCACAGTCAATGGAAGGTAGTAGTATGCACATCCTACAGCTCCAAGCCACAAACACATACTGTATAAGCAGTGCTTAATTTATTAATCAGAAGGTTCCGGAAGAGAAAGTCAACTGTGAGAGGGGGTGACCTGGGGCACTCTTAGGTACCGGAACGCATGCAAAATCACCTTCATTGTAAAGCATTGCATGCATAGCCTCGCATTTGCATAATGGCATAGAGCCATAGAGTAGAGACTCTAGCAAAAGTGGGAACCATATAAACCCATTTCATGCAATTCTACATAATTTCACGGCTGGAGACTTTAGCAGAGTATTTTTTAATACTGCACAAAAATGATATAAAAGACAGGCTACTTTTACACTGACAAACTGAGATCAATAAAAATGACCTCGTCTTGAATCCGTCAATAGTCTAGGAGTCCGGAGAAACACATATTGTACAATAGGAAGAGGAAATTACATTCTAAACAAGCTTTCCAGTTTCACTGACTCACCCAATGACTCGCAGCTCACTCACCGGTGATGCACTCATACCAAAAGCCTATCTCTCGCTTGTTTCACCTTGTAAAACAGTGCTGTTTGCTCAATAGGCCTATTTGGAATTTTATAAAATATTTTGGTAGCCTACAGACAGATTAGAGTCCTCTCTTTTCAGCGAGAGTCATTTGTTTTCCCCGATTTGATTTGAAATATTGCGAAAGGCCTGTTTTGGCTGGGTTCTGTTTGCTGACAGATTTGTTTTCCGACTGTAGGCTATGCCTTGATTGGGCTACACACAATCCACAGTTAGGCTATATATAAAAAAAATATGGCTATTGATCCTCCGTGGCTAAACTGTAGGCCTAATCTTGGTGTAGTATTCTGAATGATTTCATTCCTTTCTGAACAGACAGCAGTAATTCTAGAACTATTGGCAAAAACAGTTCCATTGATGAGTGGTGCTGCGGCACCTCCAGCACCACTCCAACACAGCTGTGATAGTATAAGGAAATAAATGATGAAGTGCAACTCCGGAGAGGTGAGAGCTGCAGGCTGAGGTCATTCAGAGCAAAGAGAGAGAGGGAGGGGGCCTAAACATCAGCACCACAGGTAACTTCCACAAAGCTGTGAACGATCTGAGAGACAAGGCAAGAAGGGCATTCTATGCCATCAAAAGGAACATAAATTTCAACATACCATTTAGGATTTGGCTAAAAATACTTGAATCAGTCATAGAGCCCATTGTCTTTTATGGTTGTGAGGTCTGGGGTCCGCTCACCAACCAAGACTTCACAAAATGGGACAAACACCAAATTGAGACTCTGCACGCAGAATTCTGCAAAAATATCCTCCGTGTACAACGGAGGACACCAAATAATGCATGCAGAGCAGAACTAGGCCGATACCCACTAATTATCAAAATCCAGAAAAGAGCCGATAAATTCTATAACCACCTAAAAGGAAGCGATTCCCGAACCTTCCATAACAAAGCCATCACCTACAGAGAGATGAACCTGGAGAAGAGTCCCCTAAGCAAGCTGGTCCTGGGGCTCTGTTCACAAACACAAACACACCCTACAGAGCCCCAGGACAGCAGCACAATTAGACCCAACCAAATCATGAGAAAACAAAAAGATAATTACTTGACACAGTGGAAAGAATTAACAAAAAAAACAGAGCAAACTAGAATGCTATTTGGCCCTACACAGAGAGTACACAGTGGCAGAATACCTGACCATTGTGACTGACCCAAAATTAAGGAAAGCTTTACTATGTACAGACTCAGTGAGCATAGCCTTGCTATTGAGAAAGGCCACCGTAGGCAGACATGGCTCTCAAGAGAAGACAGGCTATGTGCTCACTGCCCACAAAATGAGGTGGAAACTGAGCTGCACTTCCTAACCTCCTGCTCAATGTATGACCATATTAGAGAGACATATTTCCCTCAGATTACACAGATCCACAAAGAATTCGAAAACAAATCCAATTTTGAAAAACTCCCATATCTACTGGGTGAAATTCCACAGTGTGCCATCACAGCAGCAAGATTTGTGACCTGTTGCCACGAGAAAAGGGCAACCAGTGAAGAACACACACCATTGTAAATACAACCCATATCTATGCTTGTTTATTTTATCTTGTGTCCTTTACCATTTGTACATTGTTAAAACACTGTATATATATATAATATGACATTTGTAATGTCTTTATTGTTTTGAAACGTCTGTATGTGTGATGTTTACTGTTCATTTTTATTGTTTATTTCACTTCATATATTCACTTTATATATTATCTACCTCACTTGCTTTGGCAATGTTAACACATGTTTCCCATGCCAATAAAGCCCTTGAATTAAATTGAATTGAGAGAGATCATAGAAAGTGAATGGCATTCTAGTCCTGTGAGAGATAAGAGGCTCTTCTCTCTCTCACCACGGCCACGGCTACGCGTTGGTCTCTAGGCTACAGTGTTTGCGCAAACCATAAACCCGGGCCGGCACAACCCGAATCAATTCTTAGAATATCAGGCATGGGCTGAAAATATCAATTTTCACATAAGCTACGTCTTTGTGAGGGGACTGGAGAATTGCCGAGTAGGCAACTCGAATGAACTCTGATCGTGTTTAATCACATGTTTACACAGATTCCCCCCATGTCACCAGAGGTAGGCAAAGAATGAAACAGTCCAAAACTGAGAGGTGCCCGGATCCTGTTCCGCTGGGATGCTCAAATTAAGCACCGTATATAAGGCTGTGAGCTATATATAATGGTATTACGAAGGAGACAAAGCCAGATTCCGACCACCAGCCTAGCAGCCTAGCCAGCGTTCTCCATTGAGAGGTCACTGTGGCAGAATGGTTAATAGGTTCAACAATAGGAACACATCACGGACCGGCTTTACACAACAGGCTAGCTGTTCAAACCAAGCCAAGCTGTCCAGTCAGTGCCAGCGTCTGCTTCGCTCCACTGTTTTTGTTTAATGGGAGGTCTCCCTGTCCAACACCTCTTGAGGGAGGGAGGGAGGGAGGACATTCAGAACACACACAAACACACACATTTTAGTGTCCAGCTGTGCAGATGACCTGCTCCATACACACTCACATGTCCCTGTATCCTTTGGCTTAACCAGTCCACAGTAATTGTGAACCAAGCCTTTATCTCTGCCAAAAACACACTCAAGGCCATTACTACCGATCAAACCCATTCACGCCCTGACTTGACTTTTCACCCTTTTGACTTCTGACACTGGGTTTTGTGTCTGTGCATGTCTGAGCCTTTGTCAGGTAGAGAAGAGGGTCAGAGAGTGCGCCCGATCAATAACCATCCTCTGAGTCCACAGACAGAGACACAACTGGGCCTGTCCACTGAATATTATGCACAGCCCTCAAAACAGGGGACCAACACAGACCTGAGAGCAACACAGACCTGAGAGCCTTTCTCATGGAGCCCGTAGTCTCAGAGGGCGGTGGAGGGGTTGTAATTCCGGTTGGGAGGAACTTGAGGTGTGAAGTGTTACAGATGTGACCCTGTACACACACCCCTAGCAGACACACACACACACACACACACACACACACACACACACACACACACACACACACACACACACACACACACACACACACACACACACACCTCCGTCACCTCCACCTCTCGGCCCTGTCGATGCAGTCACTGTTAATCCATCCCAGGGTGAATGGTGAAGCTGTGGCGTACACACACTCAAAAAGGCCCGTAAACACACACACCCCGTGTGGCCTCATGGGTCCAATGGGCCAGAAGTCATTACCATGGTCACACTCCCTAATGCTATCATGTTTCCACAGGAGAACACACGGACCTCTGCAGTCCACAGAGAGAGTGACGCTAGACACATGGGCCCCTCCACCTCTCGGAGAAACAATGTCACGGTAACAAAGACATTTTGCGTAAACCGCGGCATTCAAACGAGGCTCCAATGAAAATGAATGGGACTGTAGCGACTGTGTTGGTATCAAGATCCAGGGCGTAAACCACGTTTCTATTCATGCGTTGATTGGCATGGTACTGGACCAATAGTATTGGAGAAAAGTTGAAAAAACTGACCAACCCCGACGTCACGACGTAACGTACATTGTGCATTGTGCAACTCATTGTGTGTCGTACAGCCTCTTTAGTGCTTCTCTCGCAGATCAAAAAACAAGAAATGATCAAAGGCGAGTGTAATGGGGACTGTAAAGTGAATTACTCGCGAGTTCATCAATGGATAATCCAATCAATAGTTCATTTTCCGCGTCATAGCTGCGAGCCGCCATGACTCATGACAGCCGCGGCTTACTGGCGAAGATAACTTTAACGCCGCCCTAAAAACCTGATTCAAACCTTCAAAGAGGTTTCTAACGAGACATTATAGAAACTCTTTCTACTGTTTCATTTCCATTTTAGAGGTGATAAGTTGGACAAAAGCCTTTTTCCACACACACGACATATCTCCCCCTTTCCCTATCACTCAGTAGCTTTCGCTTCCCCACCCGCCATTTTGAAAAAGACCCGGCGGAGCTCCATTGCCTTCTTCAGTCATGCAGAGACAGACGGGGCAGCATGAAGGTCTCGTCATTGATTTTGCTGGAAAGCGGAGACGTTGTGCTTTACAATGGTATTCATGTTACAGCTGACCTGGAAGTATTACGTTTTTTGCGGTGCTAAAATAAAGCCAATAGTCCGGAACACTGTCGTGTGCGGGAAGTTTGTTAGTTATCGTTATCTCCAACACCACATGTCCAGGCCTCTGTCTATTTAACAGAACGATGGAGAGGACAAGAACCAAGTGCACTTGAATGGTGGACTGAATGAGTCTGGTGGTAGGTGAGCGCTACTGGGGCGCATGCGTGCTTCTCCAGGGGAATGGAATGGAGGTTTAACACACATACGCACCCCGACTCCCTTGGCACAGGTTAGATTGAGTTTCTGGAGGCCCAACTTTAAGGTCCTGCGTCGTAGCGCATAGCGACTGCTCGTCTCCCCTATGGACACCGGCTCACATACCTCGGCCCCTGCGGGATATTTCTCACTATGACGGGCAGAGGAAACGCGTAATAACTGCTGATATTGGATACCTCTCCTCACCTGCCACTTCAAACTCCACAATTACCTGTAGGGCCAGCATTGACGCCCAATGGGGGTCTTAACCCCCTTCCAACCCCCATCCACATCCACAGAGACCGATTAGTCCTGTTTAACAGGCCCAACCACCTAACCCGGACCAGATGCCGGGGCGGTTTCACTTTCAGTCGTTAGCCAAGACTTAGGGGACAGAAGTTATTAAAAATGGAACCGCTAGTGTCTTTACAGCATTTGTGTGGGGACTGGGGAGTGAAGAGCCGTCTTCTGATGGCTCATTAAAGATGGAATTACTGGTGTCCATGGTGCCGGATCCCAACTCTGGACACCTCAGCCACGTAGTCGGTGCTATTATTGTGCTCACCAGATCAAAGCAGCGTCTTCGCTTGGGAAAGATTCCAAATCTCATTCACTGGGCTGCTAAACAACTTTACTGTGCCCAGAGATGGTGGGATGGAGGGATGGACCATGGGACTATGGCTGTAGCTTGTAGGATTTAGGAAACGCGAGTGTTGACACAGCAAGCCGACCGTAGACGTCGATTCGCTGGTTAGATTCCTGGGGGCATGATCCAGATGGTGTTGTAGAATGTACAGTACAGTCAGGAAGGTGACTCTAGAACGTTGATTTCTAGATGATTGATAGAACAGGTGGATAGGCTAGGCAGGTGGAAACCACAGACGTGACATCATTAGGGGAAACAAGAAGTAGAGAGGCCACCTCAGAGTTGGATGGGTCTGACTTAGCCGTCACTCACCTGAGAATCCTTCCCTCTCTGGACACAGTCATCTTTGTTACCAGGCAACGGAGGCCAGTAGATCTACGGAGAGAGATGGGGAAGAGAAAGAGAGAGAGAGAGAGAGAGAGAGAGAGGTGGGGGGAGAGAAAGAGAGAGAGGGGGGAGAAAAAGAAATTGAGAGGAGGGGAGAGAAGGGGAGAGAGAAAGAGGGAGAGGTGGGGAGAGAGAGAAAGAGAGAGAACATGATACATGACATAAGATTGTACACAGCCTAAATCAGCAATATAACAACAGGAAATTAGAGCATGAGAACGATTATTGGCCCCTAGTTCATACAATTCAGAATTACTAGAACACATATGAAACCAAGTCCATCTCATTAACTCTTTGCTTCCCTTACAGTCCTCCACAGGCTAATCAATACTAATTGATGTGGGCGGGTCTAATATGGAACTGTAACCACAGTGTCGTCTTACAGGCCCTGGGGTTAATGTACAGTATGTTCTACATCATCAAACTCCAGCTCATTTAAGCCTGCATTTGGAAAGCTCCTCTTTGGCCATTGGCACCGTCAGATACTGTGTTGTGTATTACTGACTCACAGATGGCAATCTGAAACAACAGCCCTTGTGTGTGTGTCTCATTAACAAACATGCTCTGCTTTTCAGAAAGAGATATATGAAAGAGGATACACAGACAAGCAGTAACTTTCTGTGACGTGCACGACTCCCCTGCATGCCGCAATCGGTGTCCATGCGCTTTGTGCCCCTGCTCACATGCATTCACATGCACGCGCCTACGTACATTTGCACGTGCACGGATGGCAATTCATCTTTTAAGAGAGAAGACAGAGGCTGATACAGTTATTTTCTGTAACTCAGTTTATTATAGCGTGACGGCTATGGACAGGATTAGGGTCTCTTGTATAAATCACACTTTTACCGAGCCTGTCCAGGCCTTTTATAGTCTGGACATGGTTTCAGGCAATCTGATATTGAACACTGCACCATTCCTCAAATTGCCTGGATTCACATAGGAAGATGTCATCACCTCGGACTATGAACTCACAGCCTCTTCGTTTACATCATTCCAAACGTCCTGCTATTCCACCATGTCTGTGTCAGTGAACTATTGACCCTGTTTTCCTACCCATTAGACTTAAGCAAAGTAAATCTCATGTTTGTTCAAAATACACTCATTTTTATTTTATTCATCATAAAAAAAAATATAAAAAAGAACCTTTATTCAACCAGGGAAAGCCCATTGAGACCCAGAGTCTCTTTTTCAAGGGAGACCTGGCCAAGAAGGCCGCAAGAATCAATACATTACATCGTTAAAACATACAACAATACAACAACATGATCCAGCTTAAAAAAAAAGGCATTTTACACTCCTCCGTAACAGAGTTTCCCATCAACATTTTAAATTAATTCAGTGGCACTAACACATCTAGATGGAGCATGGAATGTAGATTTTTCCATGCCTCTGGTTCACACGAAGAGAAGGCAGTCTTGCCTAATACTGTGAATGTCCAGGGGACTTTAAGTAGCAACCACCTAGTAACTGCTGGTGGTGAAGGAGACCAGACTACAGAGATGAACACATACAAATGTATCTCTCTGTGCCTATAAAGTGAGGTCCAACCTACCATTTGGTACAATGTGCAATGGTGGGTGAGTGATTTGGCATTTGCAATAAAGCGCAAGGATGCATGATAAACAGAGTCCAGTCTCTGTAAGACGGAGGAGGCTGCATGCATATATGACAAGTCATCATAATCAATAACAGAAAAGTGGCCTGAACAAGTTGTTTAGGTTGTTTAGGTTCTCTGTGACTGCATTTCAATAGTAATCTGATTTGGACTTCCTGATCAAGCCTGTGCATTTGTTTCTTAGAGCTCTGAAGGAGGCCCAGTCAACAGGAACATTTGTGTGTCTAACTTGAGCCCAAGAGATATTTCTCTTTCTAATTCATTCTGCCAAGTTATCTGAAAAGCAGGGATTGTCCTTTCCACTGATTCTAAAGAGTCTTGTTAAAACAGAATAATTATGCCCCACCAACATTAGACAACTATACAGATTATTAAACAGAAATCCAGATGGCACTCTTTTGCTAAATGCAGAGATTATTATTATTATAGAGCTGACAAGGTACAAAATCTAGGCCGTCATTGAAAATAAGAATTTGTTCTTAACTGACTTGCCTAGTAAAATAAAGGTTAAAAAAAAAAAATAATAATAAAATAAAATAAAATAAAAAATGAACGTGTCAAGAGACACTACAGACTTTGTGGCACAGCAGAAAGAACAGCATGCCCCAGCTCCAGAGGTTGTGGGTTCCAATCCCAGGTGGGCTCATACTGGAAAAGTCAGTATGTGATATTGTCTTTGATGAAATCTTTTCGGACACTATTTTTGCTGAACGGCGGACCACTTACGTTAAAACCCCCAGATCATTGCGTTATACTTCCACGTTTATTTCACCTTGCCACGTTTATTTCACCTTGAGATAATGTTTTCACGTGTAGTTTCATGTTATCATATGTTGCTTTTACAAATGTAAAAAAAAAAAAAAAATATGTTTTATTGAACCCATAAGATCATGTGATCACATGTGAAGTTCATGTGGTTTTTCTGTAAGGGTCTTGATCCTGCCTATGTCCTAAGGGCAGGTGCCCTATGGCTCTGTAGAAACACATCTGGCAACCTCATTGACTATCCCATCTTACCACAGACTCAGAGAGGTTTACACCCAACCTTTATAACAACAGTTCACACCCAGCAGTCAAGACAGTCCTAGAATAGATACAAGCCCAGGCTCTTAAATAACATGTAACCCAAAGGCAATGGAACCAATGAGCGCGCCTTTAAGAATCCACCACATTTATCGCAGCATAAAACAAGTTTGCGCTTTATACACAAACACTCCTCGAGAAAGCAAAGCTCTATATCGAGCTGCAATCATTTCTGTTTACGCCAAAAGCACAAAGAGAGTAAAATATGTGGCACATTTACATGAGTTTAATAGGTATTCTGGTTGTTTTTTTCATTACCATTAAGACTGTATTGAAACAGTTCAACCATTTCCCGGTTATGATACGCCAACGTAGCTGTTGGAGCTATTAAGAAGTGGTGGTGGGCAGTGGGCTTTAGGCAGTGGGCTGTGGGCTGTGGGCAGTGGGCTGTGGCTGGAGCCACGGGAAAGAGGCTGAGAGAGGGGTTATGGAATTGGCCACCATCGGCTATGGAATTGACTATTCGCTTGAATGAAATAGCAAGCTTGTATCAATCGACATTTCTTTCGCTCAACCATTCTTTAACCTTGCCTACCCTCAGAGATGTATGGGGTTATTAGAGGCAGCTCACAGGCCAACCTGCTCTCTGTCACCTCATTTTCCCAACTCGTCCATGTTTGTTTCTCCTTGTCAAATTCTAGTGGACCCAGCCAGACTGAACGTAAGAGTTTATACATTACCAATAGTGAGTTGACTTTATAAATGGAGTCTAACAGTAAACTGGTACAGAGCAGGTTAAGCCTGATATACAGAGGTGATGAGGGAGGGGAGCAGAGGGCTTAGTCTATGATGGAGGACCAGGGTGAAGGCAAGATACAGGGGGATTTATGAATTCTAGAGGGAATGATATGTGAGGTGGAGGAGGAAGCTGGAGAAACCTGGGGCCAGGGTTAAGCTCTCCTGTACTCTCTCTCTCTCTGCACTCTCTCTCTCTAACTAACTCTCTCTCTCTCTCTTTCTCTCTAACTCTCTCTCTAACTCTCTCTCTGCACCCTCTCTCTCTCTCTCTCTCTCTCTCTCTCTCTCTAACTCTCTCTCTGACTCTCTCTCTCTAACTCTTCCTCTCTCTGCTGCCGTATCAGCTGGGAAACCACAGAGTGCTGATAAGAAGAGCCGCATTGAGACCAGTGTAAACTCTAGACTGGGATATGGATGGCAGACACAGGAGGCTGTTTATCACAGGCCGAATGAGGACACACACACACGTGCACATACACACACACACTGCTCAAGCAGCAGGTCCCACTAACTCAAACTGTGAAAGTGTTCATCTCTGCAGGGAATATGTAAGGAATCCCAGAGTTGGACTTGGATAAAAGGGAGCAGAGTGGTGATTTAGAGGCCGGTGGTGTTGGGAGTCCTGGTGTGATGTATATCTTCATGCTTCCAATGTAAGCCCAACCCCCAGTCAGCAACTTA
>NC_088229.1:40186181-40213681 GCF_036934945.1 Oncorhynchus masou masou | reverse complement strand
CTCCCCATAATTAACTATGGCAAGAGGTGGAGAGCACTATAAACTTTACGGTGTTTTTCCTCTCATATATTTCCTAATTGGGAATAAAACGTGATCATGAACCAAGATGATTGAAAAAGCAGAGGTGGCACGAGTCAGACCCAAACCCTTAATTGGGATCCCATGAAACAGTCGCTAACAGCAGAGGCCAAACAATAGGGCTGCCTGTTATTACGACCTCATGAAAGTTACATGAAAACTTCTCCAGTTCAAGTAACTAAAGCATAATTGTTAACAGAACGCACCCAGGCAGGCGGACATGAGGATGGACGGACAGACAGACAGGAGATCTGACTGACAGAGGCAAAGACATGAGCATGAACAGAGAGGGGGGGGGGACATACATTCCAAACAGACAAGCAAGCACAGTGATAAGTACAGATGAGGGCTGTAGGTGACATAAATATGCTGTTGACAGACAGGGTAGTAGAGAGGTCCAGGTAGTATGGTTGAGATTACACAGTATAAGCAGACAGAAACACCCATCAATACTATTCCGTAGCAGATAATGTTACAGACAAGGATACAGTGTCCGAGTGCAGGAATGCGGTCTCTGTTTTCATTTAAATGTATCAGCCTACACAGAGGCATCAAACTTGGAGCAGCCTACTTGTACACGAATTCAGGGCGCTCGGCGTTTCCCACTGATCTGTAGGAGCTGACGATCGACTTCAGGCGTCAGTGTGGAATGACTCAAATCAAATCAGATTTGATTCGTCACATGTGCCGAATACAACTGGTGTAGACTTTTACCGTGAAATGTTAGCTTACAAGCCCTTCCCAACGATGCGAAGTTAAAAAAATATTAACACAAGATGAATAGAATAAAATACAAAATGGAGCGATAATATACAGGGAGTACCAGTACCAGAATGTATGTGTGTCTGTGTTGTGTCAGTATGCGTGTGTGTGTGTTATGTTTGTGCATATGTAGTGTGTGTGAGTGAGTGTGCATGTGGACTGTATGGTGAGTGTGCGTAGGGTCCGTGCAAGATACAGTCAGTGTAGATAGTTCAGGTATCATTCATTGAATGTCTAGTAGTTTGGCTATTTATCATTCTTGTGGCTTGGGGGTAGAAGCTGTCTCGGAGCCTGTTGATCCGAGAGTTTATGCTCCGGTACCGTTTGCCAGACAGTAGCAGAGTGAACAGTCTATGGCTTGGGTGGCTGGAGTCTTCCTCTGACACTGCCTGATATAGAGGTCCTGGATGGCAGGGAGCTCAACCCCGGTGATGTACTGGGCTGTCTGAGGGTGAAGAGGCGCTGCCGTGCCCTCTTCACGACTATGCGGGAACATGTTCAGTCATTAGTGATGTGGACGCCAAGGAACTTGAAGCTCTCGACCCGCTCCACAACAGCTCCGTTGATGTAGATGGGGGCGGGCTCTCCCCTCTCTCTCCAATAGTCCACGATCAGCTGACGTTGAGGTAGAGGTTGTTGTCCTGGCACCACACTGCTAAGTCTCTGACCTCGTTCCTGTAGGCTGACTCATTGCTGTTGGTGATCAGGCCAAGCACTGATGTGTCTTCAGCAAACCTGGTGATGGTCTTGGAGTCATGAGTGGCCACACAGTCAAGGGTGAACAGGGAATACAGGAGGGGACAAAGCACACACCCCTGTGGGGCCCCTGTGTTGAAAGTTAGCACGGAGGAGGTGTTGTTGTCTACCCTCACCACCTGGGGCGGCCCCGTCAGGAGGTCTAGGATCCAGCTACAGAGGGAGGGGTTCAGTCCCAGGATCCCTAGCTTGGTGATGATCTTGGAGGGGACTATGGTGTTGAACGCTGAGCTGTAGTCTATGAACAGCATTCTCACACAGTTATTTCCCCTCTTGTCCAGGTGGGCGAGGGCAGTGTGGAGTGCAATTGAGATTGCGTCATCTGTGGATCTGTTGGGGCGGTATGCGAATTGGAGTGATTCTAAGGTGTCTGAGATGATGGTGTTGATGTGTGTCATGACCAGCCTTTCAAAGCACTTCATAATTACAGATGTGAGTGCAACAGGGCGATAGTAGGCACACAAATAGGTTACCAGGTAGGTTACCTTGGAGCTCTTGGGAACAGGGACAATGGTGGTCAGCTTGAAACATGTTGGGATTATAGACTGGGACAAGAGAGAATGAAAATGTCCTCGAATGCACTTGCCAGCTGGTCCGTGCCAGCTTTGAGAAGGCACCCTGGTATTCCTTGTGCTTGTTAATATGTTTAAACGTTTTGCTCACATCAACAACGGAGAGCGAGATCACACAGTTATCCGGGGAAAAAAACAAGGGCTTTCACACAAGGCACAGTGTGATATTCCTTCGAAACGAGCATAAAAGGTATTTAGCTAATTTGGGAGTTCTGCATCGCTGAGCAACTCACGGCTGGGTCTCCCTTTCTAATCAGTTATTGTCTGCAAGCCCGGCCACACATGACGAGCTTCGGAGTTGGCGTAACTGGCTTCCTTCTTTATAAGCGGTAGCCCAACCTTTAGCCCAGTGCGGATATTTCCCGTAATCCATGGTTTTTTGGTTTGGATACATCCTTGAAGTCTCTGTTGGGGCGCCATCGTCTATGCACTTATTGATGAAGCCTTTGACTGTTGTGGTAAACTCCTCAATGCTATCAGTTGAATCCCGGGAACATATCCCAGGATCGCGTCTGCTTCATCTGACCACCACCTTATTGAGCTCATCACTGGTACTTCCTGTTTGAGCGTTTGTTGGTAAACAGGAAGCAGGAGAATGGAGTCTTGGTCAGATTTGCCAAAGGGAGGACGAGCAAGGGCCTTGTATGCGTTTCTGGGGGTAGAATAAAAGTGGTCTAGAGTTTCAGAGCCCCTAGTGTCATAGGAAACATGTCGGTAAAAGTGAGGTAGGACGCTTTTAAGCCTCCCCCTGTTAAAGTCCCCGCCCACCAGAAACGCTGTCTCTGGGTGAGCGGTTTCTTATTTGTCCATGGACCCGTACAGTTTGTTGAGTGCCAGAGTGGTGTTGGCTTGTGGAGGGATGTAGACAGCCGTGATAATTACGGATGAGAACTCTCTTGGTAGATAAAGGGGTCTGCAGCTCACCTTTAGGTGTTCTGTATCAGGTGAGCAAAAGCTTGGGATTTCCTTCACAATTGAAGCAGCACACCAGTTTCCGTTCATGAAAAAAACACACTCCTCCGTCTTTCGCATTCCCTGAAGCTGCCGTCCAATCCCACCACTGCCTGGAGAATCCATTGAGAACTAGGTGTGTAGCGTCATCATCCGGCCAAGTTTCAGTAAGACAAATAATATTGCTGCTTTTCAAGTCTCTCTGATGGGAGACTCTCGGACTAAGCTCATCCATCTTATTCTCCAGTGACTGGACATTTTGCCAATAGAACGGAGGGGAGCGCCGTTAGAATTTCTCTTCGCCTCGATCACACCCAGGACTCCACCTCGTTTCCTGCGTGACCCATGGAACAAAGGAATAGGGAACAGTGGAACAGCTGAGTCAGAGTTGAAGTCGTGTTTGTCCAGAAGTGCTTGGAGGTCATATGTGATAATTGTCTGAACTTTCTGTAAGATAAAAAAGACAAACACGATAAAAGTCACTAAATAGCAAAGTCGGGTTGGAACTCGTAAGATGACGCCCTTCTCCGTCGGCGCCATCTAGTTGTGGGTGTTGAAGGTGTGACAGCCGACTATGACGTGACAGTGATCTGTTGCTCTGCTCTCACCTCTATATTTTGACAGAGAGGAATATAGGAGACCAGTCAGTGATGCAGCTCATACTCCATTGCTTTAGCCACTATCTCCTGGCCCCATGTCCCACAACACCCCCCCCAAACTGAAGATACTATACACAAAAAACACACACATAAACACACGCAAACGCAAACACACACACACATAGACACACAGACAAGCACACACACACACTCACACTTGTTAGCACTGTAACAGTCTGACGCTTTTCCTCTGAAAACTCAACCTCTGCCACACTCCACACACACCACACACTTGTTCTATTTTTCTCCTTCCCTCTCTCCATCTTCATCTCCATTCCCTATCTTTACCTCTTTAAAAACCTCACCCACAATAAGATATATGTCTATTCACTTGTAACCCTCTTACTTACCAACAAAAGAATCCCCAATGCAGAAAAACAACATTGCATGTATGGAGAAAAACATGCCACCATTACATGATTGTTCTAAACAAACAAAAACCAGGATCTAAGTAGTACACCAGTTCTCCATATGTCAGTTCTTGATTATCACAGACATTTTGCCTTAAACTCAACTCAACAAAACTAAAACCAACTACGCTCCTACATAGAGCTTTTAACCAAGTATCCACTCTATCATCCGACTGTGGTGACCCGAGGACACAAATAAACAGAGAGGGAAAGGGGTCACTTTTTGTGGGTCTGGGGCTTTGGGAACCAAACACAGCGGCTGGAGGCTGGAGAGAGGGGAGGGGAGGAGGGGGTCAGGGAGGGTCGGACTCTGTGGAGGGTTCTTGCCCTTTTCTTTTCTCCTTCTCTCCCCTCCTCTTCAGTCTTCTTGTGTGTTTGTCCTGTGGATTAAGAGTGTAAACATCTCGTCTGAGTCCTTCCTCCGGTCGCGCTATACTAGCACCCCACAGGCTAATGCCCCATAATAGGTTTGTGTGTGTGAATGTGTGTGCGTGCGTGTGTGTGTGTGTGTGCCTGTATGTCCAGCTCCCTGTCTGGATGGTCCTCAGAGCTGACACCTGAACACCAGAATAATATTGACCCTGTAGGAGAGTATACGACACTAGGACAATCCAGATCAACCCAGACAACCCAGACTAACCCAGACTAACCCAGACCAACCTAGACTAACCCAGACCAACCCAGACCAACTAAGACCAACCCAGACCAACCTAGACTAACCAAGACCAACCCAGACCAACCCAGACCAACCTAGACTAACCAAGACCAGCCCAGACTAACCCAGACCAACCCAGACCAACCCAGACTAATCCAGACAAACCTAGACTAACCAAGACCAACCAAGACTAAGCAAGACTAACCAAGACTAACCCAGACCAATCAAGATCAACCCAGACCAACCCAGATCACCCGAGACTAACTGAGAACAACCCAGACCAACCCAGACCAACCCAGATCAACCCAGACTAACCCAGACCAACACTGACTAACCCAGACTAACCGGGACCAACACAGACACAACCCAGACCAACCCAGATCAATCCAGACCCCACCAGAACAACTCAGACTAACCTGGACCAACCCAGATCAACCCAGACCAACCCAGACCAACCTAGACTAACCAAGACCAACCCAGACAACCCAGATCAACCTAGACTAACCAAGACCAACCCAGACTAACCCAGACAACTCAGACTAACCCAGACCAACTTACCCAGACCAACTCAGACCAACCCAGACTATCTGTATGTGTGCCAACCACAACACCATTGACCCAGACAACGCTACCTTAGTGGTGCACAGTGCCACCAGCCACAAGAGCTTTGATCGGTAATGAATAAAACCTCTAACCAACTCTAGGACTGGGACAACAACTACCAAAATCATCAACGTGCAATATTCCACATTCTCGGTCTTGTAACCATAACATCCAATCACACACACGGTATTATCTTACTGCAACATTGCATTCAATACAGATCCTCTGAAAACCCTTAGCCACATAGCTTAAAGTCCAACATTTCCATCCTCCATCCATCATCCACACAGCTGTGTATGTGAAGACATTTTCAAGAAGAGATGGATTTTGTCTTAAAAAGAACCCCAAGCGAGCTGTATTATTTCAGTGTTTAGACAGAAAAACAAGGATTGGAAGAGCGTGAGAAGGAGAGACTAAGGTGAAGAGAGCGAGAGAAAGGGACAGAGAGAGGAAGATGGGGAATATGAGGGAGCGCTCAAGGCTCTCGTATTTGATTGTCTCTTCTACAAGGAACAAATTGAGATTTAGTCGTTAGTGTGTTTAGGAGTGGCTGGAGGAGTTATTCTGAGCTCAGGGCGAGGGATGAGGGGTTGAGGGGCGAGGGATGAGGGGTTGAGGGGCGAGGGATGAGGGGTTGAGGGGCGAGGGATGAGGGGTTGAGGGGCGAGGGATGAGGGGTTGAGGGGCGAGGGATGAGGGGTTGAGGGGCGAGGGATGAGGGGTTGAGGGGCGAGGGATGAGGGGTTGAGGGGCGAGGGGAGAAGGAGGGGGGCACATCTGAGGCCCGTTAGACCCCAAAGGCCACACCATGCACCCTTCACTCTCTCTCTCTTCTCTCCTTCACTCGTTCTTCAAGGTACAGTTCAAATCCCTTCTCTCTCCTTGTCTCAATCTCACACCTGTCATCGCCACATCTCTCCCACACCTCTCTACTCCTATCTCCTCCATCTGACAAGTTTTTTCACATGCAAAAGGCAGATAGACACACACACACACCTTCGCTGTCTCCAGACACCTGGCGGTTAGTACACACACACACACACGCCACAGATAACACACACATAGGACGACACACACAGAGAGAGAGAGAGAGAGAGAGAGAGAGAGAGAGAGAGAGAGAGAGAGAGAGAGAGAGAGAGAGTCATTCATTGCACCCTTTAAAAGACTCCCCAGGCCAGTGTTCCTTGTATTAGCGCTGCTGTATATTATTGCTGTGCGCCACGAATGCTGGGAATCTGAGTCTACACACAAGTCAGCCATCTTACCTCCTTCTCCATCTTCTCCCACTCCCGCCCCATCTCCTCCACTGTCCAGACTATCCACCCCCTCCTTTTTGGCCGGACCCACAAGGGACCCACTTGGCAGGACTGCCACCATTATCCGTGTCAACCTGCCCCATAACAGATGCCTGTGACACAGGAAAGCCCTGTGTTTCCTGTCCACGCGTCCCCCGCCATCTCCGGGCCTGTCATATATAACTGACCGTAGAATCATACACACACAAGTAAGCACACGCACGCACACACACACACACACACACACACACCTTCACAGAACAGCATGTGCCATATTTCATCCCCCTAGCTGCTCTTTCCTAGATTATACACTGTGTATGGGGACTGGGGATCTGAATGGGGTCTATAAAGGGGGTCTTTGTGTCTATGGGACAGAAGTCAGGTGTTTGTCTTGGCTGGGGACACACACCACTCTGGGTTACTCTGCCCACTGGTGGTGGCCTGGCTTTAACGTCGTCCTCCCCCACGGCATTACATGGAGTAACTCCACACGGCATGTGTGTGAGTGCGTGCTTGTTCGTCTGTTTGACAGAGACCGTGCATTGGGCCGATCCTCTGCTCCTAAGCTCGTTTTTTTTTTTGCTTCTTAAAAAAAACACGCTAGTCATTCTATGTCTATGACCACACATGATGAATGTTTGACCTCTGCGTTGTAAACGTCCTCGGTGGAGACAGAAGTCGGCCCTGCGGGCCCTGAGGTTAACACTGATAAAGTCCATTCTTCAAACCACTGCCAGGGCTCTGTCAGAATGGATCCACTGGCACGCACACACAGGCGCGCACAAACACACACACGCGCGCGCGCGCGCACACAGGGGCGCACGCGCGCGCAAACACACACACACACACACATCCTGGAACCTCTCTCTTATCAGTCGTCTCAGTACGCCTATCTGAGCAGAGTCATACAATTACCCCACAGAGTCAACCAATAGGCCGGTGGAGAGAGGGGAGAGAGGGGAGAGAGGGGCGGAGAGGGGAGAGAGGGTCGGAGAGGGTGACCTCAGCATCCCGGACTCCAATCAACCCCCTTATCAAAAGGACGGCCAATTCACTGTAAACTTTCACAGTGGATTGAGTTTTCGCCCCCAAACCCAGTCCAAACCCTGCTGGCTCACACGCAGTGCTCATAAAATACCCTAAACCAGGCATTATGGGGAAATTGGGGCTGAAGTGTAAACGGCTAGTAGGGAGGGCCGTGAAATGGGACAGGGACTTGATGATACGTCCCAACGAAGTGGTCGATCGTCTATTAAGCGTTGTAGTGCTTCCCAACAAGGTGCGTCAGAATAACCAGAACCAGGCCACTTCTGGAGGGTCTAGTGGGGTCCTGGAAGGCCCAATCCAATCTAGTCCTGCCAGACCCAGCGGAGAAAGTCTCCCTCCTCCTCTCTATGTAATGAAGAAATTACCCTCGTCAACTGTAGCAGGCAGGCAGTCTCCCTGGTCAATACCAGCTGGCTCCCTCTATCAGCGGCAGGCAGGCAGCGCCCAATGTTGAAGCACTCTCTTAATTAACAAATGCATATACACACACACTCATCTGGGGATGGACACACAAGTGTCCACACACACACTGTCTGTATGGAGCATTGGCTCAGGTATCAGTTAACTGCAGCCTATACAATCGCCAGGAGCGTTGAGGTAATGGGCGCAGTGTGTGTGTGTGTGTGTGTGTGTGTGTGTGTGTGTGTGTGTGTGTGTGTGTGTGTGTGTGTGTGTGTGTGTGTGTGTGTGTGCGTGTGTGCATGCATGCGTGCGTCTGTGTGGATGTGCGTGTGTTCCCTGTAATAATTATAGAATGTGCAGCGGGTGATGTTGCTCTTGGCACTTCCTGTCAGCAGCTCCTGGGTGGAACTAATTGATTGCGGAGGCAGTGCAGCTGACAGCGGGGGGGGGGGCGACACTGACTGTCTGCGCTGTGAACGCTCTCAGAGGGAGTTCCCATCATCCCAGGCTTTCTCCTGCTCACCTTCAACTGGCCCGCAACCAGACTCACCCGCAGTGGATCTCTAGTGCAATAACACGGGTAGACACCCGGATACACCCACGTTACGCTAACCTACTCATATACACACATGCAAACAACATTCTGACACCATCTCAAGTCCATTCTATATTCCAACACTCATCATGACATCCACACGTAGCCTCTCACCCAGACCAACCCAGGGAGAACGCAGGGCCTTCCTTCCACCATATCCTCTGTTGTCTCATTTGCCAAAAGGGACGAAGAACGTTCTCCGCTTCCTGTGTTCAATGCGCTGAACGTCAGCCAAATAGGAGAAATCAGAGTCAGAGGACAACGGTAGATGTGACGTCCAATCAGTGTGATTACAGTATTATTGTGGGGGAAGGGGGAGGGCAAAGACCTGTGTTTACGTACACGCCCCCCCCCCTAACATTTAGACATTCCTGTCAATACTACCCCTAGTTTCCGAGCCCCATGGGACCCGTAGGACCACGGGCCCTGCAGCCCCAGTTGAAACTGTAGCCCCGCTCACTAACTCTCTCACCGGGCCAGCTTGCACCAGCAGGCAGCAAGGGCCAACCCCAGCAGCAGTCAGAAAAAATATACAAACCCTACTAACCCCTAGTAGAGTAGCTATGAGAGCCTGTATTGCTTTAGGTATAGCTTTTCATACCCTAACATAAATACTCCTCCCTCTCCCTCGAATCATGGATCTTTTTCTCTCTCTCTTTCTTTCTTTGCCTGTGCTATGGGCCAAGCAGGACCACAGTTCTCTCTCTCTCTCTCCCGCTCTCTCTCGTTCCCTCCCTCTCCCTCGTTCTGTCTCTCACTTTCTCTCGCTCTCCAGTGAACTGCACAGCAGAGGTCTGAGCTGTTTACCCAACCCAAGGGGAGGGAGAGCCTTTTATGAAGAAAGAAAGAAAGAAAGAAAGAAAGAAAGAAAGAAAGAAAGAAAGAAAGAAAGAAAGAAAGAAAGAAAGAAAGAAAGAAAGAAAGAAAGAAAGAAAGAAAGAAAGAAAGAAAGAAAGAAAGAGCCCACTTCAAACCCCTGGCATCCATCTTTAAGATGGCACAGCAACTCCCGGCACGGCTGTCCCCGTTATGAAATGAAACCACTTGAAGACGAAAGGACGTAGAAGGTTTGGAGAGGTGGATGACAGGGGGATGGGGTGGGATTGTGGGAACGGATCAGATAAATAGATTTAACCCCTTGGACTGCAGCCATTTGTGTAATTTGTTCCACGCATGGACAGCGTTGTCATTTCTCCGGACACTGGGGTTTATATTGGCTAGCTCTTCACACAATGCACTGTCAAAGGGCTCACTTAGACACGCTGGTCAGACAGAACTGAGCCCTGGAGATGAAAACACAAATACACTTAACAAGGGTGACGTATTTATACTCACATATAGAATAGAACAAAACTTTATTGTCCATCCAGGATGGTATAATGTGTATAGAGAAACAGACTTGCATAGACCCTCTCTCTCTCAGACTAACACACACACACACACACACACACACACACATTGCTAGCCCTCTTGTGGACAGGGGAGAACTAATCTACGTGACAGATAATCAATGACACTTTGTTAGGCCTCGAACCCTCAACCCTGCCTGCTGAAAGGAACACTGTGTCTCATCCTCAGGTGCACAACTCTGAGCCATTCCTTCCCTTCCCCTTTCATCCTTCTATCTTCCCATCCCCTCCCTTTCATCCCTCTATCATTCTCCTGCTCTTCCCTCCCTTTCATACCTCTATCTTTCCCCTGCTCTCCCATCCCTTACATCCCTCTACCTTTCCCCTGCTCTCCCCTCCCTTACATCCCTCTACCTTTCCCCTGCTCTCCCCTCCCTTACATCCCTCTATCTTTCCCCTGCTCTCCCCTCTCTTTCATACCTCTATCTTTCTCCTGCTCTCCCCTCCCTTTCATCCCTCTACCTTTCCCCTGCTCTCCCCTCCCTTTCATCCCTCTATCTTTCCCCTGCTCTCCCCTCCCTTTCATACCTCTATCTTTCCCCTGCTCGCCCCTCCCTTTCATCCCTCTATCTTTCCCCTGCTCTCCCCTCCCTTTCATCCATCTATCTTTCCCCTGCTCTCCCCTCCCTTTCATCCCTCTATCTTTCCCCTGCTCTCCCATCCCTTACATCCCTCTACCTTTCCACTGCTCTCCCCTCCCTTACATCCCTCTACCTTTCCCCTGCTCTCCCCTCCCTTACATCCCTCTACCTTTCCCCTGCTCTCCCCTCCCTTACATCCCTCTATCTTTCCCCTGCTCTCCCCTCTCTTTCATCCCTCTATCTTTCCCCTGCTCTCCCCTCCCTTACATCCCTCTATCTGTCCCCTGCTCTCCCCTCCCTTTCATCCCTCTATCTTTCTCCTGCTCTCCCCTCCCTTTCATCCCTCTACCTTTCCCCTGCTCTCCCCTCCCTTTCATCCCTCTATCTTTCCCCTGCTCTCCCCTCTCTTTCATCCCTCTATCTTTCCCCTGCTCTCCCCTCCCTTACAGCCCTCTATCTGTCCCCTGCTCTCCCCTCCCTTTCATCCCTCTATCTTTCTCCTGCTCTCCCCTCCCTTTCATCCCTCTACCTTTCCCCTGCTCTCCCCTCCCTTACATCCCTCTACCTTTAACCTGCTCTCCCCTCCCTTTCATCCCTCTATCATTCTCCTGCTCTCCCCTCCCTTTCATACCTCTATCTTTCCCCTGCTCTCCCCTCCCTTTCATCCCTCTATCTTTCCCCTGCTCGCCCCTCCCTTTCATCCCACTATCTTTCCCCTGCTCTCCCCTCCCTTTCATCCCTCTATCTTTCCCCTGCTCTTCCCTCCCTTTCATCCCTCTATCTTTCCCCTGCTCTCCCCTCCCTTACATCCCTCTATCTTTCCCCTGCTCTCCCATCCCTTACATCCCTCTACCTTTCCCCTGCTCTCCCCTCCCTTACATCCCTCTACCTTTCCCCTGCTCTCCCCTCCCTTACATCCCTCTATCTTTCCCCTGCTCTCCCTCCCTTACATCCCTCTATCTTCCCCTGCTCCCCCCTCCCTTACATCCCTCTATCTTTCCCCTGCTCTCCCCTCTCTTTCATCCCTCTATCTTTCCCCTGCTCTTACCTCCCTTACATCCCTCTATCTTTCCCCTGCTCTCCCCTCCCTTTCATCCCTCTATCTTTCCCCTGCTCTCCCCTCCCTTTCATCCCTCTACCTTTCCCCTGCTCTCCCCTCTCTTTCATCCCTCTATCTTTCCCCTGCTCTCCCCTCTCTTTCATCCCTCTATCTTTCCCCTGCTCGCCCCTCCCTTTCATCCCTCTATCTTTCCCCTGCTCTTCCCTCCCTTTCATCCCTCTATCTTTCCCCTGCTCTTCCCTCCCTTTCATCCCTCTATCTTTCCCCTGCTCTCCCCTCCCTTACATCCCTCTATCTTTCCCCTGCTCTCCCATCCCTTACATCCCTCTACCTTTCCCCTGCTCTCCCTCCCTTACATCCCTCTACCTTTCCCCTGCTCTCCCCTCCCTTACATCCCTCTATCTTTCCCCTGCTCTCCCTCTCTTTCATCCCTCTATCTTTCCCCTGCTCTTCCCTCCCTTACATCCCTCTACCTTTCCCCTGCTCTCCCTCTCTTTCATCCCTCTGTCTTTCCCCTGCTCTCCCCTCCCTTTCATCCCTCTACCTTTCCCCTGCTCTCCCCTCTCTTTCATCCCTCTATCTTTCCCCTGCTCTCCCTCTCTTTCATCCCTCTATCTTTCCCCTGCTCTCCCCTCCCTTTCATCCCTCTATCTTTCCCCTGCTCTCCCCTCTATCTTTCCCCTGCTCTCCCTCCCTTACATCCCTCTATCTTTCCCCTGCTCTCCCCTCCCTTACATCCCTCTGTCTTTCCCCTGCTCTCCCCTCCCTTTCATCCCTCTACCTTTCCCCTGCTCTCCCCTCTCTTTCATCCCTCTATCTTTCCCCTGCTCTCCCCCTCTTTCATCCCTCTATCTTTCCCCTGCTCTCCCCTCCCTTTCATCCCTCTATCTTCCCCTGCTCTCCCCTCCCTTTCATCCCTCTATCTTTCCCCTGCTCTCCCCTCCCTTTCATCCCTCTATCTTTCCCCTGCTCTCCCGTCCATCTTTCCCCTGCTCTCTCCTCTCTTTCATCCCTCTGTCTTTCCCCTGCTCTCCCTCCCTTACATCCCTCTATCTTTCCCCTGCTCTCCCCTCTCTTTCATACCTCTACCTTTCCCCTGCTCTCCCCTCTCTTTCATATCTCTATCTTTCCCCTGCTCTCCCCTCCCTTTCATCCCTCTATCTTTCCCCTGCTCTCCCGTCCATCTTTCCCCTGCTCTCTCCTCTCTTTCATCCCTCTGTCTTTCCCCTGCTCTCCCCTCCCTTACATCCCTCTATCTTTCCCCTGCTCTCCCCTCTCTTTCATACCTCTACCTTTCCCCTGCTCTCCCCTCTCTTTCATATCTCTATCTTTCCCCTGCTCTCCCTCCCTTACATCCCTCTATCTTTCCCCTGCTCTCCCCTCTCTTTCATACCTCTACCTTTCCCCTGCTCTCCCTCTCTTTCATATCTCTATCTTTCCCCTGCTCTCCCCTCTCTTTCATCCTTCTATCTTTCCCCTGCTCTCCCCTCCCTTTCATCCCTCTATCTTTCCCCTGCTCTCCCGTCCATCTTTCCCCTGCTCTCTCCTCTCTTTCATCCCTCTGTCTTTCCCCTGCTCTCCCCTCCCTTACATCCCTCTATCTTTCCCCTGCTCTCCCCTCTCTTTCATACCTCTACCTTTCCCCTGCTCTCCCCTCTCTTTCATATCTCTATCTTTCCCCTGCTCTCCCCTCCCTTACATCCCTCTATCTTTCCCCTGCTCTCCCCTCCCTTACATCCCTCTGTCTTTCCCCTGCTCTCCCCTCCCTTTCATCCCTCTACCTTTCCCCTGCTCTCCCCTCTCTTTCATCCCTCTATCTTTCCCCTGCTCTCCCCTCTCTTTCATCCCTCTATCTTTCCCCTGCTCTCCCCTCCCTTTCATCCCTCTATCTTCCCCTGCTCTCCCCTCCCTTTCATCCCTCTATCTTTCCCCTGCTCTCCCCTCCCTTTCATCCCTCTATCTTTCCCCTGCTCTCCCGTCCATCTTTCCCCTGCTCTCTCCTCTCTTTCATCCCTCTGTCTTTCCCCTGCTCTCCCCTCCCTTACATCCCTCTATCTTTCCCCTGCTCTCCCCTCTCTTTCATACCTCTACCTTTCCCCTGCTCTCCCCTCTCTTTCATATCTCTATCTTTCCCCTGTTCTCCCCTCCCTTTCATCCCTCTATATTTCCCCTGCTCTCCCCTCCCTTACATCCCTCTATCTTTCCCCTGCTCTCCCCTCCCTTACATCCCTCTACCTTTCCCCTGCTCTCCCCTCCATCTGCTCACCTCTGTTCCGCCGTTACCTCCTTACATCCCCCTTCCGTCGAGATTTCACCGTCCCCTCCATTCATGCCTCCACCAATCCCTCTCTTTGCTCTAACATGCCCTTAACACACACTCGTCCTATAGAGTCAGGCCTGCCACACTGACCCCGCTGCTCTCAATGCTTACTGCTCTACCTCGTGTCATGCTGCGGCTCAGCTGGACTCTAATGGCTCCCCAGACAATGATCTACTACAGAGAGGTTAAAGAAACAGACCAAGGGATTAATCACTGCGTGTGTGTGTGTGTGTGTGTGTGTGTGTGTGTGTGTGTGTGTGTGTGTGTGTGTGTGTGTGTGTGTGTGTGTGTGTGTGTGTGTGTGTGTGTGTGTGTGTGTGTGTGTGTGTGTGTGTGTGTGTGTGTGTGTGTGTGTGTGTGTGTTGTGTGTGTCAAAGCGATATGAACCAGATGGACATGACTCCAAACAGAATGGCCGAAGGCATGGGAAAGCCAGAGTTGGCCCTTGGTGACTTGGACAGACAAAAGCTGTACAGTAACTGTACCTTATCAGAACCACATCTGAACACCAAATCGGAACGCATCTCAACATCAGATTACTCTCCACTTAATACGGTGCATGGCTGTCATGGACGGAAAGCCCAGACCCCTACCAGATGTGGCACTGTGGGGAGACGGGGAGAGGAAGGCGTGTTGCCAGGCCTTATTACCTAATTGGAGGCAGTGGATAGCTCCCAGTTATAGCTAACGCTACAGACACAATGATGCATTGTTCAGGCCTCTCCTGACTGAGCTCCATCCATGGCTGTGTAATCCATTACTCCCCAGTCACACTGACCTGCCCTGACTAGGAGTAGGAGCTACTGAGGCGGGGGGTTGGGCTTATCTGAAGAGTGGTTGCATCTAGGTGGGTATGGTTTATAGCCCCACCTGTTTTCACTTTGACTTGATGGGGCATTAAAAAAAAAGAAGATCTGCCCTGCCAATAAATCATTTCTTCTCAACTTCACCTCAATCTAATTTCCTTTATGGTCATGAAGAAGCACACATCAGGTTCGCCAGAGTCCAGAGAGCGCCCATAGGTCTGGCAAGTGGAACAAATCATAAGTTCCTTTCTCTACATCTTCTTAGACTCTTCCGTTCTCTCTTTCATTTCCCCAGCCTCCCCCTCTTCTCTCTCACACCTCTCGTGGGTTCCTCTCCCTCTCTCCTCTCCTCCGTCTCACGGCAAAATTCAACCTTTGTCCATAAATTCAACATTTTGACGGTTAAGTTCAGGCACTAATTCCGAATGGTTAAGTTAAGGGTGAAGGTTTGGGATAGGTTTAAAACAAAAAAACAACTCCATGGGTAAGTTTAGGCATTAAGGAGGCAGACACAGTGACACTTCAAGGCTCAGACACCAGACACACACGTGTGTGAGAACGCCACAGAGTGTGATAACAGCAGAGATGACAGCTCTGAGGTGTCGGGCGTCGGCAGCTAGCTACAGTGCATTCTGAAAGTATTCAAACCCCTTGCCTTTTTCCACATTTTGTTACGTTACAGCCTTATTCTAAAATGGATTCAATTGTTTTCCCCCTCATCAATCTACACACAATACCCCATAATGACAAAGCAAATGCAGGTTATACATTTAAAAAAACAGAAATATACCATTTACAGCCATGAGTCTTCTTGGATATGATGCTTGACACACCGGTATTTGGTGAGGTTCTCTCATTCTTCTCTGCAGATCCTCTCAAGCTCTGTCAGGATGGATGGGGAGCGTCGCTGCACAGATATTTTCAGGTCTCTCCAGAGACTTTCGAAGGGGTTCAAGTCTGGGCTCTGGTTGTGCCACTCAAGGACATTCAGAGACTT
Source organism: Oncorhynchus masou masou (assembly GCF_036934945.1). Lineage (NCBI taxonomy): Eukaryota > Metazoa > Chordata > Actinopteri > Salmoniformes > Salmonidae > Oncorhynchus > Oncorhynchus masou. The sequence continues at coordinate 40,197,723 of NC_088229.1, read as the reverse complement.
GTCCCGAAGCCACTCCTGCATTGTATTGGCTGTGTGCTTAGAGTCATTGTCCTGTTGGAAGGTGAACCTTCGCCCCATTCTGAGGTCCTGTGTGCTCTGGAGCAGGTTTTCATAAAAGATCTCTCTGTACTTTGCTCCATTCATCTTTCCCTCGATCCTGACTAGCTCCCAGTCTCTGATGCTGAAAAACATCCCCACAGCATGATGCTGTCACCACCATGCTTCACCATAGGGATGGTGCCTGGATTCCCCCAGACATGACGCTTGGCATTCAGGCCAAAGAGTTCAGTCTTGCATTCATCAGACCAGAGAATCTTGTTTCTCATGGTCTGAGAGTCCTTTAGGTGCATTTTGGCAAACTAAAAGCAGGCCGTCATGTGTCTTTTACTGAGGACTGTATTCCGTCTGGTCACTCTACCATAAAAACCTGATTGGTGGAGTGCTGCAGAGATGGTTGTCCTTCTGGAAGGTTCTCCCATCTCCACAGAGGAACTCTGAAGCTCTGTCAGAGTGACCATCAGGTTCTTGGTCACCTCCCTCACCAAGGCCCTTCTCCCCCGATTGCTCAGTTTTGCCTCGACACAGTCCTGTCTCGGAGCTCTACGGACAATTTCTTCTATCACATGGCTTGGTTTTTGCCCTGACATGCACTGTCAACAATGGGACCTTATATAGACAGGTGTGTGCCTTTCCAAATCCAAATCATGTCCAGAAACATCTCAAGGATGATCAATTGAAACTATGATGCACCTGAGCTGAATTTCGAGTCTCATAGCAAAGGCTGTAATGTAACAAAATGTGGAAAAGGGGAAGGGGTCTGAATACTTTCCGAATGCACTGTACCTGCCACTGTCACCATCCCTGTATTGTAGCAGCAAGGCGGACATCTTGTTTTTGGATATACTGGAACAGACAGATATTACTGACAATCATTCTTGAACAATCCACCACTCAATGGTAGATAATCTAGAACATCTCCTCAGAATTTCTTGAGCTTTCGATTTCCTAAAATAATTCCATAACAACTGGAGTTGAGCTGAGGGGCAATGCCAGCCGGAGCTACAGTCCAACCCAATTCTGTCAATCCGTGTCATAGAACCAAAAGTTCACTCCGTATTTCACTCTCTCGCTCCAATTTCTCAGCGCTGTACAGTATACAGTTCTTTGGTGCGATGAGCCAACTGGCCCAGTTTCTGAGAATCTTTTTTTCTTCCAGAAGCCTGGGAGCACTTAAGGAAGGAGAGAGAGAGAGAGCGAGAGCGAGAGAGAACGAGAGCGAGAGAGAACGAGAGCGAGAGAGAGAGAGAGAGAGAGAGAGAGAGAGAGAGAGAGAGAGAGAGAGAGAGAGAGAGAGAGAGAGAGGGACTTCTAAATCCCCCTGGAACAACATCTGGGCAACACTGTAAAAACAAACTCCTTCATTCATGTCAACTAAAACAAGCAGCTCCTCCATCTGCAGCACTTTCAAAATGGGTGATGATGAGGAGCAGTGTGTTTGTCTGTGTGTGTGTGTGTGTGTGTGTGTGTGTGTGTGTGTGTGTGTGTGTGTGTGTGTGTGTGTGTGTGTGTGTGTGTGTGTGTGTGTGTGTGTGTGTGTGTGTGTGTGTGTGTGTGTGTGTGTGTGTGTGTGTGTGTGTGTGTGTGTGTGTGTGTGTGTGTGTGTGTGTGTGTGTGTGTGTGTGTGTGTGTGTGTGTGTGTGTGTGTGTGTGTGTGTGTGTGTGTGTGTGTGTGTGTGTGTGTGTGTGTGTGTGTGTGTGTGTGTGTGTGTGTGTGTGTGTGTGTCTGTGTGTGTGTGTGTGTGTGTGTGTGTGTGTGTGTGTGTGTGTGTGTGTGTGTGTGTGTGTGTGTGTGTGTGTGTGTGTGTGTGTGTGTGTGTGTGTGAGTAGTGTGTCCACTGCACGGGCATATTTATCCTCCTGAGGTCTGCGTATGATTGATGGGGAGGGGGAGGAAGGGGACATGGTGGGAGGTGAGGAGACAGAGGGACTGTGGGGGGCTCCATCTACAAACGCTCAGCTGCAACGCACAGAACAGACCTGGGGCTACGATGACACCCCCTGAGAACCCCCGTAAACACCCGGCCCCCGACCCTGGAGCCCCAGAAACACTTTACGAGCCCACTGCCAGGGGTTTAGGGGCTGTTCCCCACTTCCCATCACAAACCCAGTCTGCTCTCTCACCGACCATCTTTCCAGTCTGACACATAGAGCAGGAGGCAGGAAGCAAGAGGCAGGAGCACCACCATATCTGGGATCAACCAATACCGCCGGGAGAATAGAACGAGAGGGAGCCGAGGGGAGGGGAACGGGGGAGAGGGACTCTGATCAGAGGAACCGGTTGGAGGATTAACTAACTGATGATAATCTTTGAGTGAAGCAGTGGAAGGGTTGGGACGGAGGGATGGAGGGGTGGAGGGATGGAGGGATTCAGGGGTGTAACAGATGGAGGGCAGAAGTGGTAGTAGTGATTTAGAGGAAGTAAGGCTGCTCGGTGCACCTTCCTGCTTTAACTCCTACTAGTTGATTAGATGAGAAAATGAAAATGTTTCCTGTTTCTAAATGACCTCTAAAGCCCCAGGGAAAGGATGATGCCTCGGGGTATATAGTGGTTCTAAACAAGGGAAACTAACTCAACTCTATGGTCAAGATGTCAATACCAGGGAAATTTACAAGCCAGTTCGATGTGCCATTTTTCCTGCAACAGGATGTGGAGAGAAAAAAATGGAGTGATTATTTTCTAATGAAAACATCTACTCCAACAGGAGGAAATCCTTTTTTGATTTTTAACCACTAATAATTGCAGACTCACTTGGACTGGGGAAGGGCCATGTTTGTGGACACTGACCAGGGAATTCCAACACTCTGGTCCAGCCAAGCCAAGCACCTCTCCATACAGGCAGCCTGAGTCATGAGGATACCCTAGGCTGGCTACCAGACATTCAAGGCATTTAGGACCATAATCCGACACGATTCCAAATGTCTAACATTGTGAGGCTGATCAAGGACCACTGTTCTCCCGCTGGAAACGAGCCGCAGAAAAAGAAGCAGTTGAATGAAAGTGGTTGTCAGACAATAAATGACTCATCTTTGTATTTTTACTTGCTGAGTGTGCCGAGACAGAACCTACCGGTTTCCATGTTGAACAGCCGTGCACCGCGCGCTCTATAAAACGTAATTGTCTTGGCAGTAATTGAATACACTTCTCGGGCGCCACGGTGTGCCCGAAGGCGAAGAGGTGAAAACACACCAAACGCCCTTCAGGGCCAAAGGTAGGCGATCTATCAAAGTTAAGTTAAAACCAACAAACTAAGTAGCCCACAATCAACCATATTTACACAATCATTTCCCAACTTGACAAGACCCTCCAAGACGCCAGAGCAACTGAAAAAATTTAACTCACCCAAATTATATCAAGCATAGGCCTGTGCGATAAAAGCGTGTTGCAAATAAAATACTATTGTAAGGGTGTGCCTGACATGCAGACACAATGGGATAAAAGCAATTAAATGTATTCGTATTTATGAAATGACATGATATATATTACTGAGTTACATTTAATCGAAATATTATTTGGAGAAAAAAAATGAGTTTCTTGGATTTATAGGCCTTAAACATGCGTCATGTTTTTCGTTCATATGAACAAATGTAGCCTAATGTTCAGGTCAACAGGACATTAGTCCATGTGTATGTTTTAAAAAATGTTGTAGTCCTATTACTAATACAACGTTATTGTATAGGTCTATAATAGCTACACATTTACTTTCGGAGGGTTTCCAAAAAATTCAGAGATCTCTCATTCGCAGTGTTGCCCACAATTAATGGCGCTTGAATCTGCACTGTGGAGAGCACTCACACCTGTGTTGTGTACACACACACACACACACACACCAACACACGAGCAAACATTCTTAAAATGTCTGCTTACCCGGGAGTGGGTACGGTCATAATGAATACAAATCAGTAGGCTATAATCCACATGCACGCCATGGAGAAAGTAGCCTAATGAACCTAATGAACTTAATCAAATAATGTTACGGAACATGTTCAAACATCTTGTGCGCACTCTGTCAAAACCCATTTTCAAACGACGACACATAGTTGAATTAAGATGAGGAGTCAAACACATCACTTAATTATTTCCCATCATTTCCTTCCCAAGAGGGTTTAAAGAACGTTAAAAATAAATCAACATTTGAAAATGTTACAAAATAAATCAATATAGCCTCGTCCTACTGACCAGAAAACACACGTGATCAAATGCATTAATTTAGTATTTTACCTTTGTATGAAAGTCTGAGTCGTGGTACGTTCGTCTTGGTAGCTGAGACAGTTGTTAGAAGTAGAGCAACCAGAGTCACCCTGTGGCCGAAAGTTGATAATTCCTTCATGGTTCCTTGGAAATGTCCTTTTGAATTGTCGATAGATCTTTGAGTTTTTAGAAATCTTGCAATTCACCTCTGTAACAAACGAATATTTATATTCTAAATGATTGTAATCACTGTATTTTTTTTAAGTGATTAAACTAAATTGTCATTAACGTGAAGGACTCGGTCCACTCTGTATCTGAAGTCCGTGCGTAATGGTCTCAGATATTAATGGTCTCAACACGCGTTTCCCTCTGAACAGCCTTTGCTCCAGCCCCGGAGTTTTTTTTTTCTTCTCAGATGTCCGAAGGAGTCCGTTTTTAGACAGGGCTTGGGATAGACCGGATAGACTCACCCCGCCTTTCTCTGGAGGTGCAAGAGAGCCGCGCAGCAGCCCAGTGAAGGGAAGCGTTCCAACCAAGCGATCCGCCTCTCACCAGACACGCTCTCAACTGAAAATGCTCCGGAGTCCTCTGTAGGTCATAAATAAATAGGTTCAATTCTTTTAATAGTCGATTGAGATGTAATTGAATGTTGCTTAATAAAGACTATGTCTGATTTAAGTATTTGAACCTGAAATGGAGTGAAATGAATAGTCTAATTTATCATGGTCTGTGCGCAAAAATAATGTGTCATTACTGGGTCTGTCCGCATCATGGGCGACCTGCCCCTTGAGAGCTATTGTAACGTGTGCAGTGCTTTAATTAAATTGGGGGGTACTCCTCCACTCTCCAAATGAGCAGGGGTCTCAGAGGGGTTATGGCTAAGCAGTCAAGGTGTCAGGGCAATGAAAATCCACTGCCTTTGGTGAAACTTGTTTCTACCAGAAAAGAGGTCCCCTTCAATTGTACTTGAATTCAATGGCAGTGGGAGTAGCATTTACACCTTGATTAAGAGATCAACGCAAAATGGAACCGTTCTTGTTCCCATAACCTAAACATAAGCAATGCATTCCAGCGCTGGCTCAGCCATAGCAACACATAATTGGAATGGACAAAATGAACATCCTCTTAACCAATAAGGGATCCGACAGCTTTGCAACCTTATGTTTTGGAACACCCAAGTTCGGCAACAACAAAAATGTGTGTATGGTTGAATGTACTGTATGATCGAAGGGGGATATTTGGAGAAATGTTGTTTCTTTTGGACAGAGTTACATTGTTACATTGTTCCAGACGTTTTTCGGGTTAAATGTAAATCCTATAGGAGCTTCTTTAAGATTGCATCACTTTCCCCCAATTATCCAACAGTACTCCAGCTATGATTGAGAATGGCAGAGAGAATGTTGAACTGCTTATGTTCAGTGTGTGTGTGTGTGTGTGTGTGTGTGTGTGTGTGTGTGTGTGTGTGTGTGTGTGTGTGTGTGTGTGTGTGTGAGAGAGAGAGAGAGAGAGAGAGAGAGAGAGAATGATTTATTACTTAGTCTATTTATGACCCTCTCCACATACATGTAGGCCATACCGAGGCCATGTTGACCATGCAGACCGTCTGACGGCAGCTATCATCAGGATCACACGCTAAAACGCACGCAATCTGAAAACAACCACAACGCAATGACGGACGCCCTAGCTACGCTGTCCACAATATCTTTTCCCCCCTCCACTACCAAGGCCCCCTGTAATTGAGAGTAAAATGTGGATGATTTGGGGTTCGTGTGCTGTGACTCAGATGCCCACGTCGATGGACTGAGTACCGACCGTTGGCTGCTCTCAGTGAAGGGGACGTCGCTGTGTCGATAATAACCTAGCTGCCCGCTCCCCATGCACGTTCTCCACGGTCCCTGCCCTGCCAGTTAGAGGAGGCGGTGGTGGTGGAGGGGAGCCACAGCCGGTGGCCAGGCCTTGCCTAGAGGCAGTAAGATGGGGTTCATAAATGTTTTATAACTCTCTGGAGCTGAGCGTGGATGCTGGGATTGGGAGGGAGTGGAGTGGATCAGAGCGGACAGGGGCGACAGGCTGCTTCTCGCCACAGGGACCCCTCTGGAATCTATCTCAACAGTCCGCCTTGCCTCAGCCTGCCCCCTGTACACTCCCAGAGCTGGGGAGGAGAGAGGGGAGGAGAGGAGCGAGGGAGGATTGAAGGTGAAGAGAGGGTTTTGTATTATTAAAACCTGAGAGGAGGAGAGTGTGTGCGTGCCTGTGTGTGCGTGAGCAGGAGTGTGTGTGCGTGCCTGTGTGTGCGTGAGTAGGAGTGTGTGTGCGTGCCTGAGTGTGCGTGCGTGAGCAGGAGTGTGTGTGCGTGCCTGTGTGTGCGTGAGCAGGAGTGTGTGTGCGTGCCTGTGTGTGCATGAGCAGGAGTGTGTGTGCGTGCGTGAGCAGGAGTGTGTGTGCGTGCCTGTGTGTGCGTGCGTGTGCAGGAGTGTATGTGCGTGCCTGAGTGTGCGTGCGTGAGCAGGAGTGTGTGTGCATGCCTGTGTGTGCGTGAGCAGGAGTGTGTGTGCGTGCCTGTGTGAGCAGGAGTGTGTGTGCGTGCCTGTGTGTGTGTGCGTGCGTGAGCAGGAGTGTGTGTGCGTGCCTGTGTGTGTGTGCGTGAGCAGGAGTGTGTGTGCGTGCCTGTGTGTGCGTGCGTGTGCAGGAGTGTATGTGTGTGCCTGAGTGTGCGTGCGTGAGCAGGAGTGTGTGTGCATGCCTGTGTGTGCGTGAGCAGGAGTGTGTGTGCGTGCCTGTGTGTGCGTGAGCAGGAGTGTGTGTGCGTGCCTGTGTGCAGCTACAGTCTGGACAGGAAGGAGAGCTGAGTCACGTTTGGCCGATAGAGACAAAGTACACCTGGTTTTACTACAAACCACTATATACAGTATCATAGTGCAGGTGCAGAGTGGCTGAAGATGTGTCCGGATGTGTTGAGTGAAAATGGCTATAAAGTAGAAGAACCTACATGCGTGTACATACACACTGTGATGTGTGTGTAGCTAGGTGCATTTCATGAGATGTACTTTCCACCCTACCTGTCAGACACCTGGGTTGCCATGGTTACATCAAATCAAATCAAATACATTCATTTTGCCCTTCATACATTAACTGATATCTCTCTGCTGTATAGAAACCCAGCCTAAAACCCCAAACATCAGGCTCGTGGAACTGGGCGTGTCACATTTGACCTTTGGGGGGTGTCAGGGGGTGCTCATGAGCCCTGTTTTCGCCCCACTTCTAACCAGACCCTGATTACAGACTGACCTGTGCAGTGACCGCTGACTGGTGCCTTTAAACACAGCAGCATGGGAGGGGGAGGGAGGGAGGGAGGGAGGGAGGGAGGGAGGGAGGGAGGGAGGGAGGGAGGGAGGGAGGGAGGGAGGGGGAGGGAGGGAGGGAGGGAGGGAGGGAGGGAGGGAGGGAGGGTAGGAGTGAGCAGAGGACTGTGGAGTCAATGCTACAACTACTGGCCTCACATACATAGTCAGACTGAATAACACTGTTTATTGATACTCAGTCAAAAACAACACATATCTTGTGTTACCAGAATGCAGGTTTAGATCCATGTACTGACCCAAACAAAGAGAGAGAGAGAGTCAACTATACATGTCATTTGAAGATGCTGCTCTGGGCCTGGGAGGTTATTGTCTTTGACTCATCCCAGTCTCACAGTTGTGGATTGTGGTTTTGCTTGAATAAAGCACTCACTGTCATATATATTCTTTCTGGTTTTATTACCCATTGAGCAACCATTCCACTTTTCACTATTGACTCCCCCACTAACATATCCTCCTCCCACTCCCTGTCCTCAAATAAGCCTTGAGCTCTCCCTACTCCCTTAAACATGCACTCCTCCTCAACACTCCCCCCTTCTTCTCTCAACTCTCCCCTGAGCTAGAATGTTCCTTATCCCACCATCTAGCTCTCGCTCTCTCTCATGTTGCTACTCTCTCTCTCCTTTACTCCCTTGCCTCCCCAATATAATTTACATTCCCCACCTGTGCTCTCAGTAACGTTCAGTACGATAGGGACTTTGAAACAAGCTCTGGAGCTCCCCAGGGATCTATTCTTGGACCTCCTCCAAAACAGCTCTGGAGCTCCTCAGGGATTTGGACCTCTCCAGAACAGCTTTGGAGCTCCTCAGGGATCTATTCTTGGACCTCTCCAAAACAGCTCTGAAGCTCCTCATGGTTCTATTCTTGGACCCCTCCAAAACAGCTTTGGAGCTCCTCAGGGATCTATTCTTGAGATCTCTCCAAACAACTTTGGAGCTCCTCAGGGATCTATTCATGGGGCTCTATAGACCTCCTGTCCCTTACTTTACATAGGCTAGGATCTCTCTGGCTGCTAGCCTACACCGGGGAGGACTGAGGGATCGTTCCCTGGCTCCGGGTCCCAGAGTAGTGCTCCCTCTGTGGGGAGATATGTCAGGATAATCTCCCCTCAAGATGGATGATTTTATCACCATCTAAAACATCTGGGAATCTGGCAAACACACCACTCTGACTCTACCAACAGCAACAGTTACAGAAGATAACCAATGTAGTGATGATGTGCAACAATAATCTTCATGTTAAGTACTGTAGATAATCCATTACATTTGGCTCAGGGGGGACAGTGATGTGGATGACGCTGCACTGTGATTGGTGCCGTATGATAAGTTCACGACCTGCACACAGATGATCAGAGCAGCATCGTCATTGACCGTGACCTATAACCCCTGACCCAGAGATCATGGTGCCCAACGTTTATTTGTTTACCCCCTCCATCCAGAAAGACATTCATCAAGTGTGTCAAAGGGAGGGTGGCAGTATGTTTGTGTGTGTATGCATCCCTCTGCTTCTTTGCTTTCTGAGCCTAGAATGTGTTGTGTGTTGAGTGACTGTGGTGTATGTCAATATTTAAGTCTGTTTCATTTTAGAGTTACACAGGGGTGGTCTAGCAGTGGGTTGTGTGCGTGAGTGTGTGTTTCTGTGCATGTGTGTGAGTTTGTGTGTGCGTATTTTTTTTAAATATTTTTTTTTATTTTTTTATTTTACCTTTATTTTACCAGGCAAGTCAGTTAAGAACAAAATCTTATTTTCAATGACGGCCTGGGAACAGTGGGTTAACTGCCTGTTCAAGGGCAGAACGACAGATTTGTACCTTGTCAGCTCGGGGGTTTGAACTCACAACCTTCCGGTTGCTAGTCCAACGCTCTAACCACTAGGCTACCCTGCCCCCCCATGTGTGTATGTGTGTGTCTGTGCGTGTGTGTGTGCATGCGTGCGTGCGTGTGTGTGTGTGTGTGTTTGAGTCAGAGCAGTGGATCTTTTGGGAGCCTTCAGGGTTTACAGTTATACAGTTATACAGTTATACAGTAGATCAAATATAACAGTACCAAAAAGTTGTCCTGACTAATCTGTAACAACCCATAAAGTAGGAGAGGGAACGTAAAACCAATCTAAAGCCAAAACATTTTGCTTATAAGTACATGATACCTTCTATGAAATCAAATCAAATTTGTCTCAAGAAATGTTCCTTTTCCAACTAAACATAGCAGAGTGCTGGGTCCAGTCCTTAGAATGAGGTAAACTGGCTTATGTTATGTTGAGTTATGTATGGTAAACCTGTCATGTAATGGTTTTCTTTGAGTGGGTCACTAAAAGACAAAACAGAAAAAGGACAAATAAGAGTTACCTTGACATTTATGAGACATCACATTTCTTTCCCCCCCATAATTATGCACCTCTTATTTCCCTCATCAGGGGCAAGGACCACTTGGCATCTCTCCCTTCTGTCTGTCTGTCTGTCTGTCTGTCTGTCTGTCTCTGTCTCTGTCTCTGTCTCTGTCTCTGTCTCTGTCTCTGTCTCTGTCTCTGTCTCTGTCTCTGTCTCTGTCTCTCTCTCTCTCTATATATATATATATATTTCTCTCCTCCAGACCAGACATTCCCCAGCAGAGCAGTCCCCTTCCCCTGCTGATGCCTGCTCTCCATCTCTTTCTCTTGCTCTTCCCCCTCTCCCCCCTCTCCCCCCTCTCCCCCCTCTCCCTCACTCTTTCCAGACTGCCCTAAGTTATAAACACACATATAAAAAGCTTTCTGCTTCACTGACGCGCAGTCAAGCGTCTCCATCTCCCCTTTCCCTTAAAAGTTGGTGCTACATGGCGGAACGCTGCAGCAGAACTGACCAGCTCAAGCTCATCAGCCTCAATCCAGCCAAGCGGGAGGAGCGAGAGAGAAGGATTCTGGCTCCAAGGAGCTGGCACCGCCTGGCTCTAACTGGCCGATCACAGCAATGCCTAAATGCAAACATGTAGCTGCGACCAGTGAGCGTGTCGCTGAAAGGGCATATTGTTGGGCCTATATCAGTTAAAGAGATCAAAACCCAACTGGAAACCCAACTGGAAACAGAAGGCCATGAGGCTTTCTCCTTTGCCCCTCCACACCCCCTGAGTATTGGCTGGTGCGGGGGACCCACTCCTGACATGTTCAAAGGATAATGTGGTCCAGCCTGTCTGTACTGATCCTGCACCCTGTCTGTACTGATCCTGTACCCTGTCTGTACTGATCCTGTACTCTGTCTGTACTGATCCTGTACCCTGTCTGTACTGATCATGTACCCTGTCTGTACTGATCCTGTACCCTGTCTGTACTGATCATGTGCCCTGTCTGTACTGATCCTGTACCCTGTCTGTACTGATCCTGTACTCTGTCTGTACTGATCCTGTACCCTGTCTGTACTGATCATGTACCCTGTCTGTACTGATCCTGTACCCTGTCTGTACTGATCCTGTACTCTGTCTGTACTGATCCTGTACTCTGTCTGTACTGATCCTGTACCCTGTCTGTACTGATTCTGTGCCCTGACTGTACTGATCCTGTACACTATCTGCACTGATCCTGTACCCTGACTGTCCTGATCCCGTACCCTGTCTGTACTGATCCTGTACCCTGTCTGTACTGCGCAGTGTGAAAGCCTCTCTGCGTAGATCACACCTCTCCATGCAGTGCTAACTTTGATGCAGAGCTGCTTTTGGTCCCGAGATGATTTTATAAACTAAACCTTCTTTCCTGCTCTGTACGCCGCTCAACTCTTAAAACTTCATTTTGGAGACTAAACCAAGTTGTGGAATATCTGTTATTTTTTGGAGCTAGTGGAATATCTGGAATATCTGTTCTTTTTTGGAGCTCTGGAACTCTGTTTCCTCTCCCCCTTCATCCCTTTCTCCCCCAGGCTGTAGGGAAGGGAATGCTCTCTCTCAATAGATGTATGGATCAGAGTGTG